>NW_017123775.1:0-269 GCF_001263275.1 Habropoda laboriosa | reverse complement strand
TCCGATAGAATAGGAACCGTCGGCGTACGTGGTATATACGCCGTTCTCCAAAGGATGGAAAAGATTGGAGGTTCAACGTATACGTTGACGGTGTGGGGTGGTGCACTGGTCAGAACGTTCAACGCATGAGGTTCTACGTCGTCCTCCAACAAGTCCAATAGGATTGGAATCGTCGGCGAACGTGGTATATACGCCGTTCTCCAAACGATGGACAAGGTTGGTGTGCGGTAAACGACAAGAGGTTGGTGGACCGGTCAGATCATTCAACG
>NW_017123774.1:0-269 GCF_001263275.1 Habropoda laboriosa | reverse complement strand
ACGTTATTCTCCGTCTTACCCTCTGCTACGCTCTCTGTCTATGCGCAGAACGGACGAAAATCGGTCCGGAGGCGAGGTTATTCTTAAATTGGACAGAGTATAGATATCGTGTTTATTCTCTCTAATGAAATTAAACGAAACATTCTACAAATTTAAAATTAAATTTTCCAACAACTCGTGGTTCCTACATTTAAATTTAAAATCTCGTCTGACCAAGCGTGCTTCTCTTCTACTTGCAGGTGATCAAGTGGATGCAAACACCAACCGAA
>NW_017123773.1:0-266 GCF_001263275.1 Habropoda laboriosa | reverse complement strand
TACTTGTGCGATACATGGACTCCAAAAGGCGTACGATTCTGCTATGCATTCTGGATGACGGCGGCGAATATAAGAACTACGATGCTGGAGGAAAATACAGATAATTAAATATTTCGACTTAAAAATAGTTGCTAAAACTAACTGTGACCAGTGAAATCTTACCTTTTTTTGGTACCGAATACAAAGGTGTGCTTGGGTCTTCTATATATCACACTGTTGCCGTGTTACTGTTAAACCAAGCAGAATATACACATATAACGTAGCAC
>NW_017123772.1:0-269 GCF_001263275.1 Habropoda laboriosa | reverse complement strand
GGAATGTTGACGATATTGTCGTTGAGGATGTTAGAGCTACATTTTTGGAGCAAGGAAGGTTTCCATCTTTGCTTTATGAGGTTTAGAATTTGAGTTTGAGAGCATTCTTTAGAGTTTCCTTCTTGTGTTGATTTTTGCTTGGAATGTTGACGATGTTGTCGTTGAGGATGTGAGAGCTCCAGTTTTAGAGCAAAAAAGGTTTCGATCTTTACTCTATGAGGATTAAATTTGGTCTTTAAGGTTTAGAACATTCTTTAGAGTTTCCCTCT
>NW_017123771.1:0-269 GCF_001263275.1 Habropoda laboriosa | reverse complement strand
TATTATCCACATTCCCCCTTTTTTATTAATAGGTGGTTCGCTGATAATTGCAAGGTCAATCCGTTCTTCTTCCATAAATTGCAGTAAGCCTTCCATTGCTATTGCTGAATTGTTTAGGTTTATCTGTATTATCCTAATCTCCTTTTTTTGTTGTGTCAATTCCTGCTTTTCCTTCCTACGCCGTATTCTGCCTACTTTTTTTTCTTACTGTCATCCAGTCCTCCTTTTGCAGCGGTGTTCCTCGTACTTCTTCGCATTTCTCCCTTCCC
>NW_017123770.1:0-269 GCF_001263275.1 Habropoda laboriosa | reverse complement strand
AACAGTTTTGTCTTGTATTTATGTGAACGAGCGTCGTTGTGCACTTCACGTGCACAATCGTTTCTCGTTTGTCGTTCTCGCTCCCTTGCAAAGTCTGTCTCGTTTGCAATCGTCTCGATGAACAACGGATATTTTAACAGACGTTTAATCTATAATTCACTTGAGGTGGAATTAATACGGTGAAGGAAGAAATAAGTATTCGACGAAATATCGCGTACAGCCTTGGCGAAATATATTAGACACTTTTATTATTATACGTATTCACTGGG
>NW_017123769.1:0-269 GCF_001263275.1 Habropoda laboriosa | reverse complement strand
ATGCGGAAAGTGTGTTGTAAAATCATTGTTTTAATAGAAAAACTGAGAAAATGGAAAAAATAAATTTGTTTGTAAAAAACATATGATAGATATATTTGTATACACGAAGTGAACATGCATAGAAGTGTGTTGTAAAATCATTCTTTTGATAGAAAAACCGCAAAAAGTAGAAAAAAAGTATAACAAAGGAATAAGACGTTAAATTTAATTTGACAACACGATAACGCGTGACGTTCATTTGACGTAACAGCGTTCGATTTACCTCCAGA
>NW_017123768.1:0-269 GCF_001263275.1 Habropoda laboriosa | reverse complement strand
AGGTTCGAAGTAACATGTGAAATCTGCGAAAATTTAAAAAGCACTATTTTTACAAATACCACATATAATAGTTTTGTCATTTTATCGTTATTGTTAGTTACGATAATGGTTCCAAATTTTCTAAAATACGTTCGCAAATCAATCACAATCACCGGATCACCCTGTGGAATCGAATGATCGACAGAACGACCAAATTCTTCGCATTCCGTGTCTTATGCTGCCAGAGGAGACCCGAGAAAATCTTGTTCTTTCATAGATGTACTTAAAAA
>NW_017123767.1:0-268 GCF_001263275.1 Habropoda laboriosa | reverse complement strand
TTCGCGGTTTTCACGTAACGTACAGGTACGGTACTCATACTCTAAATGGAGTACATTTCTGCTCTACATTCTGCACATCGGCGCCGAGTTTTCGAACTACGATGTGGGGGAAGATACAAATAATTATATATTTCGTCGTTAGAAATAATTCCAACAAATAAATGTTCCCAAAGAAATCGTATCTTTTTTTGGTACCGAATACAATGGTGTGCTTGGTTCTTAAATACCTCACACGGTTGCCATGATAATGTTAAACGAAGCGAATATA
>NW_017123766.1:0-267 GCF_001263275.1 Habropoda laboriosa | reverse complement strand
CGATTATCGTACTGGTACGTTACGTGAAAATTGCGAAGAAATTCTATCTCCAAGCGCGACGTTGTATGTGTATAATCGCTTCGTTTAACAGTAACACGGGTACCGTTTGACCTATTGAAAAAACAATCCACACCTGAGTATTCCGTACCAAAAAAAGGTAAGAATTCGTTGGTCTCATTTAGCTTTAGGAATTATTATTAACGTCGAAATATTTAATTAACTGTATTTTCCCCCACATCGTAGTTCGAAAATTCGACCCCGGTTTCC
>NW_017123765.1:0-269 GCF_001263275.1 Habropoda laboriosa | reverse complement strand
AGATAGCACGTATCTTACAAGAGAACACCTCCAAGTGATAATCTCCGATATCGATGAAACTTTGTTACAGGGTAGTACCTACACAAAAAGGTATTTAACGCGTATTTTTTTTTATCGATAATTGTTCACACTGAAGGGGTGAACATCGCCTTCGAAGATGAGGGTAATGTGAACATATTTGATCAAAATTATTTATTATTTTTCAAATTATTCAAGTTATTAGACTAAATATATTTTCTACCTCCAACTTTGAGAGCGATTTTCACCTC
>NW_017123764.1:0-269 GCF_001263275.1 Habropoda laboriosa | reverse complement strand
TTGCAAAACGCGTTATTGGACTTGCAACTTTGTTGTCTCGAAAATTGCACATTGTTGCACGACTCCCCGTTTTGCAACATTGTGCTTTTTTCGGCGGCGACTCCTGGCAACAAAGTTGCAAGCGAAATTCTCTCTTTTGCAACTTTGTTGCTGATGGATGCTCCCGAAAATTGCACATTGTTGCAAAACGGGTCGTCGTGCAACATTGTGCAATTTTGGCGACAACAAAGTTGCAAACCCGATAACGCGTTTGCAACAATGTGCAATTT
>NW_017123763.1:0-269 GCF_001263275.1 Habropoda laboriosa | reverse complement strand
AATATCGAATATTTGGACTTTTTGAAGGACGCGTAAATATTTGTGACGTGTGCCGTGAAAAGTGGAGAAATTTTGAGTATCTCTGAAATCTGCTACCAATATTTACGAATACTCGTGAAATTTCAAATATTCCTGGAATTTTTGTCGAAGAACGATGCTTCCGTTTACTGTACAATTTGCATACTGGAAAGAGGCAAATTTTGGCCGTTAAATGGCCACCTTCGCTGACCACTAATTGGGTATTTAAAAGATTTGCGTAATCCTGTATT
>NW_017123762.1:0-269 GCF_001263275.1 Habropoda laboriosa | reverse complement strand
AAATATTCATATCTTATTATGTCCCTCTGCATATCGTACAAATTTTGTATATAACATTTTTCCAGATTATTACAAATGACGGAAATATTGTAGATGAACAAAGTTTTTGTTCCACCCTGTATATTCTCGGATGTAGTCGTTTTTCATTTTGTAGCGAAGTTTCTTTAGGGCGTTGAATAATTTATTTTGTTTTCTCTTATTCTCGGGATGCCCGGAGCTTTGTCATTTCCTCCTAACGTTCCCTTTTTCTGTCACTTTTTCTCTTACAA
>NW_017123761.1:0-269 GCF_001263275.1 Habropoda laboriosa | reverse complement strand
GGAATCGAACCCCGGTCTTCCGCGTGACAGGCGGAGATACTGACCACTTTTTTTTTTTTGTAAGAGTATGTTTATTATGCCAATAAATTATTTTTTTTACAAACGGTACAATAAACCTAAACATACAAAAAAAGGGTTACAGAATATTTTAGATTATATGGTGAGATTTAAGGCTCCTGCATGGAGCACGCACAATCTGTACAAGGCTCTAATATATACATGGCACTTAATGCTACATTATGTACAACTTAAACTAAACTTAATTATTT
>NW_017123760.1:0-269 GCF_001263275.1 Habropoda laboriosa | reverse complement strand
GTTCAATGCTGCTTTCATACATTGTGTTTCGCTTAACTGGAAACGATGGAATATCTCTCGAAGTGTTGAAGTTATCAAACAAAAGTTCTTACAAAAGTTGTTTGGTATCAAGAGGAACATTGTGTAGTATAAATAATTTTTCTGTAGCTGTAGTGGTGAGGGAGATATCAAATTCAAATGGAATCCTGTATTTTTGTATTCATAGTATGGTAGCGGTTGTTGAGACGGATACAATCACACGATATCGTTCTATGCAGAGAAAGTCATAA
>NW_017123759.1:0-269 GCF_001263275.1 Habropoda laboriosa | reverse complement strand
TCTCTGTTAATAAATTGTAACTTACATCTTATACGACCTACTTCTTGCCCTAATAAAAATTCACTATTTCTATGCAATTATGACACTCGTCTTACAAAATGCGTTAAACATTCAATTCTTAAATTTGTTTCACGAAAATATCAAAAAGTCCTGGAATTCAACGAATAATCTCAAAAACAATGCAAAATAAATACTTGTTCCCTCGCAAATAATCTTAGGTCATGATTTTCAACCCTGTTATTTAAATAATATTAATGAAAACAGTATAG
>NW_017123758.1:0-269 GCF_001263275.1 Habropoda laboriosa | reverse complement strand
GGATATTTCAGATTGAAAGTTGGATATTTTATCTAATTTTCACTTTGAAAGTTGAATATTTGGTTTGGAATTATTTTTAACTTGAAAATTGAATATTTCATGTATTTTCAATGTGAAAATTGAATGTTTCATGTATTTTTAAATTGAAAATTGAATATTTCAGTTCGAAAGTTGAATATTTTGTATAATTTTCAATTTGAAAACCGAATATTTCAATTCGAAAGTGGAATATTTCGTCTGGAATTATTTTTAACTTGAAAATTGAATAT
>NW_017123757.1:0-269 GCF_001263275.1 Habropoda laboriosa | reverse complement strand
AGGCTTTCAGCGGAGCATTGTTAGATGAACGAAAGGCTTTTAGTAAGCTTGTGTGTCACCGATAATCTATCACGGATAGCAGAAATAAGTAACAGTTTTATCAGTTGAAATAATCAGATATTAAATGTAAAGAAACAATCAAACTTACAATCATTGTTATATGTAGAAAATTTGGAGAAATTCGTTATTACAAAATACTACGCCATACCATTTGCGTAACGCTTGACCGCATGTAATAATATGCTTGACCGCATGTATTATTGAAAAGT
>NW_017123756.1:0-269 GCF_001263275.1 Habropoda laboriosa | reverse complement strand
ATTCTTGTTATAAGCATAAAATTACCATAAACAGATCTACTAATTTCTCCATTTGAAGCGTGCTATTTCACTATAGTTCGATCATAAAACATTCGACGACGCTGCGAAACTATGAAGTGATCGTTCAGATCAACCGAAAGCGGTTCGAAACTTAGGTTATTCTTTCAAAAGACGCCCATTTCGAACGTTTATCTTCACCGCGGTTATTTTTCCACTATTAGTGTGCACAGTTCACGAATGTTGAATGGATAGTTCTTCGTGAATAAACA
>NW_017123755.1:0-267 GCF_001263275.1 Habropoda laboriosa | reverse complement strand
GTACTCTAAATGGGGTTTGATTCTGCTATGCATTCTGGACACCGGGGTCGAACTTTCGAACTACGATGTGGGGGAAATACAGATAATTAAATATTTCGACGTTAAAAATAATTTCTAAAACTAAATGTGTCCAACGAAATCTTACCTTTTTTGGTATCGAATTCAAAGGTGTGGTTTGTTTTTTCTATATCTCAAACATTCCCGGTGTTACTGTTAAACGAAGCGAAGATAGACATATAACGTCACGTTTGGAGATCGTATTTCTTC
>NW_017123754.1:0-269 GCF_001263275.1 Habropoda laboriosa | reverse complement strand
TGTTGTTAATTGACAATCTAGCGAGAATTTATGTATTTGAGCTCGAAACGGAGGCCTCTTTCTGGTTCTGTGTGGGTAGAGCTATCCTTGGTTTCTTTAAATTCAAACTTTGATTGGATGCCACTACAGGCTTCCTTGATCTTCAAGAAGAGGAATCTTGTGCAACGTGGGGGACCAGTAACATTTTTCACGCACAGGGAATGTTTGGCCTATGTTTTCAAGTGCCCATTGTAAACTTTTGCGAGCCGCAGCAGAATACTTGGCGCCAG
>NW_017123753.1:0-269 GCF_001263275.1 Habropoda laboriosa | reverse complement strand
TTTTTCTCCTCAGCCTTGTCTCCTCTTCCATCTCAGTGTTCTCTCCTTTTTCTCCTCAGTCTTCTCTCCTGTTTCTCCTTAGTTTTCTATGCTCTTTATCCCCACTTTTCTCTCTTCTTTCTCCTTAGTCTTCTCTCCTCTTCCATCTCAGTTGTCTCTCCTTTTTCTTCACAGTTTTCTCTGTTTTTTCTCCTCAGTCTTCTCTGCTTTTTCTCCTCAGTCTTCTCTCCTCTTTCTTCTCAGTTTTCTCTTCTCTTTCTCCTTAGTCT
>NW_017123752.1:0-264 GCF_001263275.1 Habropoda laboriosa | reverse complement strand
GTATTTCTTCGCGATTTTCACGTAACGTACCGGTACGATACTCTTACTCTAAATGGAGTACGAATCTGCTATGCATTCTGGACATCGGCGCCGAATATAAGAACTACGATGGTGGGGGAAAATATAGATAATTAATTATTTCCACGTTAATAATAATTCCTAAAACTAAATGTGACCAACGTAATCCTACAGTCTTTTGGAACCGAATACAAAGGTGTGCTTTGTTATTCAAACCTCAAACGGTGCCGATGTTACGGTTAAACG
>NW_017123751.1:0-269 GCF_001263275.1 Habropoda laboriosa | reverse complement strand
AGTCACAGAAACGACGAGTATTAATAATACGAATAAATAAACTAGTGGCAGTACGATACACAGCCAAATCACGCGTTTTTTATTTAAAAAGATCAAAGTGACCGGAGTTACCCCTTTTTCACCTGTGTAAGAGGGTACCGCGCTACCTCACACGCGGGAGCGATGATTCTGGCGGGGCTAATTCCGTTTGACAGTCGCGCTTTTACGCGACAGGAAGGCCCGGAGTTGAATCGAAGACGGATCGTTGAATTGTACGAATGGTATTGCGA
>NW_017123750.1:0-267 GCF_001263275.1 Habropoda laboriosa | reverse complement strand
AATACAAATTTGTGGTTTGTTTTTTCAATAGCCAAACGGTTCCCGTGTTACTGTTAAACGAAGGAAATATAAACATATTACTTCGCGCATGGAGATAGTATTTCTTCGCGATTTTAACGTAACGTACCGGTACCATACTCTTTCTCTAATTGGAGTTCATTTCTGCTGTTCATTCTGGACATCGGCTTCGAATTTTCTCTCTGGGATGGTGGGAGCTAATACAGATTATTAAATATTTCGAATTTAAATATAATTCCTTCAGCTAAA
>NW_017123749.1:0-268 GCF_001263275.1 Habropoda laboriosa | reverse complement strand
CACAAACTGAAATATGTAATACACGCGTGAAAAATGAGAAATGGTTACATAGAATTTCCAAAACTTTTCCATCGACGAATTTCACTCGCGTTTATAAACATCAGATTCGTCATACTTGGCCAGTGGTCCAACGATGAGCCAGTCAGTCGTGATTGCCAAAAATCATCGCGGTCGTCATCGATGTGGCACATACGTCATAAAATTTGACCGCGTATCGTTCATACGCGTCATCGAACGCCTGAATCACTGCCACCAGAATAAACGTTGA
>NW_017123748.1:0-268 GCF_001263275.1 Habropoda laboriosa | reverse complement strand
TTGTCGCTATCTCAGTTAGAAATAGAGATATGTCAGTTTGAATTTTTTCTTAAATTACGAAACGAACTTTCCGGACAACCTGTACTCGGTTCAATTTAAGAATAACCTCGTTTCACGCATGGGACGTGCCTAAGGCAGGGTTAGAACGTCCAAACCCCCCACTTAACCGCATTACCTTGCTACGCTCTTTGTTTGTGCGCAGAATGGACGAGAATCGGTCCGAGAGCGAGGTTACTCTAATTTTGAACGACGTATAGACCGCCCCACA
>NW_017123747.1:0-267 GCF_001263275.1 Habropoda laboriosa | reverse complement strand
ATTGAAAAAACAAACCACACCTTTGTTTTCGGTACCAAAAAATGGTAAGATTTAGTTGGGAACTTTTATTTATTGGAATTATTTCTAACGATGAAATATATAATTATTTGTAATTTCCCCCACATCGTAGTTCGAAAATTCGACGCCGGCGTCCCATATGCATACCAGAACCGTACGCGATTTAGAGGATGAGAATCGTCGCACTATGTTTTCGAAGGTCGCGCAGAATAACTATCTCCAAGCGCGACGTTATATGTCTATATTCGC
>NW_017123746.1:0-268 GCF_001263275.1 Habropoda laboriosa | reverse complement strand
TGTGTTCCGTGGGGCTGTTTGAACAACGAGTTTGAGGAGGGAAAAGAAAATTTATGCTGCTTGAGAAAATAAATTTACGAGTGTGCTTCGAAACTGAGCGTTTGAAATAAATTTTATAATTGTAGCGAGCGTTGGGTGGTTGTTGTGGCGAAACTGTGGAGAGCGAAGTGAAACTGGTGGAATATTGACGATCGTTAAACGAAAAATAATGTGAAAAACGAATAACTAACAGAATTTTAAAACATTGAAATTTTTTGCTTGCAAACTT
>NW_017123745.1:0-268 GCF_001263275.1 Habropoda laboriosa | reverse complement strand
CATTCACGTTTCACTCAAATTTCATTCGCATTTCAGTCACGTTACATTTTCATTCCACTCACAATGCACTCAAATTCCACTCATATTTTACTCGCATTTCACACACATTTCACTCAAATTCCATTCATAATGCTCTCAAATTTCACTCACATTCCACTTACTTTTCATTCACATTTCACTCAAATTTCATTCACATTACATTTTCATTCCACTCACATTATATTCACATTCCACTCATATTCCACTCACATTATATTCACATTCGTCT
>NW_017123744.1:0-268 GCF_001263275.1 Habropoda laboriosa | reverse complement strand
GCGAAGATCTACTATCGCATAGCCGATGTTATAGGTGTATATTCGCTTCGTTTAGCAGTAACACTGCAACCGTGTGAGATATTGAAGAAACAAGCACAGCTTTATATGCGGCATAAAAAAATTGAAAGATTTCTTTGGATACACTTTGTGGAAGGAATTATATTTAATGTCGAAATGTTTAGTTATCTGTATTTGCCCACACCATCGTAGTTCGAAATTTCGATGCCGATGTCCAGAAGTCATAGGTAGAAATGTACTCCATTCAGAG
>NW_017123743.1:0-268 GCF_001263275.1 Habropoda laboriosa | reverse complement strand
GTCATGAGAAGAAATGCGACTGCGAGAAGTTAAACTGTAATATTTTGAGTGAGTATACTTTTAGCTGACGTATGTTTTATGATACTGCAATTAAGTTTTATTTTGCAGGTGACTCGATGTGTCGTATTTCCTTTGAGAAAAGTATCATGAGTGAAAAATTGTCGATTTTCATTTTAATGCTTGGAATATTTTCTAATACATAGATTTGTCATCAGAAGAAATTATGTATGCTCAATTTTGTGACGAAATATACTGTATCTCTCTATTT
>NW_017123742.1:0-268 GCF_001263275.1 Habropoda laboriosa | reverse complement strand
AAAATAACAAAGAAAGTTCACTTTATCTTTATTTCTCACTTCACAATATGCGTTTGAAAAAAGATCTGTTTTCGGGCTATCAAAGGTAACCTTCCCCCTTAAAGAAATTAAGGTGAAAGTGTGCCAAAAGGCGCCAAAGTGCGAGAAAATTTTCAAAGCACCTATAGTGAATCACTAAAAGAAAATAAATTGTTGCAATTCAATTTGATAAATTAATCGGTAAATCTTCAATTTTCACAACGTTCGTAGACACCAAGGACACGACGCG
>NW_017123741.1:0-268 GCF_001263275.1 Habropoda laboriosa | reverse complement strand
TCGTTTTGCTTCGAACGAACGGAAGAGAGGAATTTCTGTTCGAGGAAGAGGAAGGAGAGAAGTGCACGAAAAGCCTTAGGATCCTCTTAGCAGCGGTGGTTTTGCTCGAGAAAAAAAAGAACCGCAACGCGCGCGAAATCGGATT
Source organism: Habropoda laboriosa (assembly GCF_001263275.1). Classification (NCBI taxonomy): domain Eukaryota; kingdom Metazoa; phylum Arthropoda; class Insecta; order Hymenoptera; family Apidae; genus Habropoda; species Habropoda laboriosa. Next base: position 123 of record NW_017123741.1, on the reverse strand, counting down.
AAACGGCGTTCAAAAAACTGGGAAGCCTCGTTAGCGGCGCTTTAATGGCATAATCGATAAAAATTACGGCCAAGAATACGGCAATCTCCCTATTTCCAACGCCACTCTTGGAAAATTATTTCC
>NW_017123740.1:0-268 GCF_001263275.1 Habropoda laboriosa | reverse complement strand
CGACCCTACATTTTTTTTTTTACGTGGATGTAGGCCGACCCTACATTTTACCGGTGTCAGTAAGATTTTACTGTCACTAATGGAATCGACCCTACATTTTACTGACACTTGTGGAGAATATACTGTACTTCGCAAACAAAAGAAATTAAAAGATCATTCCCTATCTTAATTTACCCGACACGTAAAGTCATTTTATTAGAAACAGAATTTACGACGCTAATATACCAGAAACTCCTGATTTTCTTACAATTTCCCACGATTTTTCGAA
>NW_017123739.1:0-268 GCF_001263275.1 Habropoda laboriosa | reverse complement strand
TCTCACTAGTGTTTCGCAATAAATAATCGATTTTTCGAATATATATTTTTCAATTCTTACAAGTACTAGAGTCATTGCTTTGCTTATTATAATAGCTTCGTCCCTAGTTCGATTTATATTTCATTCTTTTTCCGCGTTTATCTCAAACTTCCTCCCAATTCGCGTTTTTTCTTTTTACTCAATTTACATACCGCGTTTATTTTGTATTTTCAAATTTTTCACTCGCGTTCTATGAAAGTTTAGTCAAATTTAAAGTGATATAAATTCG
>NW_017123738.1:0-268 GCF_001263275.1 Habropoda laboriosa | reverse complement strand
TTCGACCGCTAAACCGGGGTACCAAACTCACATCGGCCCGCAATAAACCTCCTCGAGCGAACGTATCGACGAAACAATAACCTCGCGAACCTCTCCTTTCCATAACCGATGCTCTTCTCCGTCAGGGCGACGACTCCACGGGTCATTCTCTGACCAGCGCTCGGAGTCTCGCTCTCGCAGTGACACCCAACACAGCCAAACACACTACGATACAAAATTCGCATCATTCGCTCATATTTCTCATCAACAGTTGTAAATTCAGTCGGGA
>NW_017123737.1:0-268 GCF_001263275.1 Habropoda laboriosa | reverse complement strand
GACATACAGGGTGATTCAAAAGGAGTGTGACAAATTAATTCGTAGTTGATTCTGAGGAAATGTGCTAATTGAGAATTTTACTGCCATCAAGATAGTGAAGTCATATCTTAGATATTAAAAGTGGTCCATTATATGAGACGTATAGGGTGATTCAAAAGGAGCGTGACAAATTATTCTGGAGTTGATTCGGAAGGAAAAATGTTGATTGAGAATTTTATTGTTGTCGTGACAGTGGAGTCATATCTTAGATATTAAAGGTGGTCCTTTG
>NW_017123736.1:0-268 GCF_001263275.1 Habropoda laboriosa | reverse complement strand
GCTTCGTTCTAGCACCGTGAATTTTGCGCACTGTTTCTCCGGAGCCAGAACCCAATCAGACCCGCATTCGCGGCCCAAAATACTATTCTGACGTGAGAATGCACATGTAGCAAACGTTGGAATGTATTTCTTAATTATTCCTTTTATGTCTCCAACTCCTGTAGCTTCATGACTTATCGAAATACAGTATGGTGGAAGAATTAGTTAGTTTTCAGTTGCGGCAACTGTAAGGAAGAATTTTTTGGTATAAAAAAAAGAGTACTTTAGA
>NW_017123735.1:0-268 GCF_001263275.1 Habropoda laboriosa | reverse complement strand
CTGTAAAATTCAGGAATATTCGAGATATCAACGAGAACCGTACCGGGTACCTACTGTAATTAAAAAAGGGACATCCCGGAGTGGTAATCTTCGATATTAACGAAACTTCGATATATCCTATACTAAGAAAAATTTTTTCCAAATTATGGCTGTAAATCGTCCCCAAAGTTGGAATAAAAAATGTATTTATTTAGTCCAATATCTCGAAAATTATTAGAGATAGAAGAATAGCGGAAATTGACGAATTTCGTGCTTTTCAGCAAAAGAT
>NW_017123734.1:0-268 GCF_001263275.1 Habropoda laboriosa | reverse complement strand
GGTGAGAGAGTGAGTGGCAGCGAGAAAAGTGAAGAGTTAGATATACAGAGAGACTGAGAGAGAGCAAGAGAGCGTGAGAGAGAGGGGCGTATATGGTTAGAGCGAGAGAGATAGCTAGAGGGCGTAAGGGAGAGAGAAGTGCAAGTTTAGAGAGGAGTGCAGGTTTAGAGAGATAGAGGGATAGCAAGAGAGAGTGAGAGAGAGAGGAGTATAGAGTTGGAGGGAGAGAGATAGCGAGAGAGTGTGAGAGAGAGGGGAGTATAGAGTT
>NW_017123733.1:0-268 GCF_001263275.1 Habropoda laboriosa | reverse complement strand
CGAGTCTTGAAACAAGTCGTCGATCGCATCGTGACGCAGGTCTGCTAACGTATCGAGCAAACATAATTTGAACTAGTTACCTAAAATTAATTTGGCGGGTAACACACTCCAACATCGACAATATTATTTAATAATGTTGTTATTATAATAGTCGACCGCGTGACTTATCAATTTCAGATCTACAAAAATCCTCACTTCTTAAAGGTCATCGTCCTTATCTTCATACCGAAAACACGACAATCGCTTTATTTCTCAAAAGATCTCTATA
>NW_017123732.1:0-268 GCF_001263275.1 Habropoda laboriosa | reverse complement strand
TTTCACTTGATCCAAAGAATTAACCATGTTGTCGAATTCTTGACCGTAGATACCACCAGTCGTGCCGACCTTTTGAATTCGAGAAGCTTCGTCGATTACGAGATTCGTTTTGTTTCGTAGACCACTCAGCGTCGTATCCCAATTGTCGAAACATTCCCCACAAGGGTTGCATTGAGGCGCATTTCCATAATAACCGCGATCACATTCGTCGCACTTCTCGCCACCGATTCCCTTGTGACAAATGCACCTTCCGGTTTCTCTGTCACAC
>NW_017123731.1:0-268 GCF_001263275.1 Habropoda laboriosa | reverse complement strand
ACACAAAATTTATTTATTCTTCCTACAGCACGCATTTTCAAACATTTAAACAGCACCATTTAAAAACGAACAGCTCCAAAGTAACAATGTTTCGAATTTCACTGAAAATTGTCGAACAATCATTTCGTTAGCCGTTCCAGTGGCATCTTTCTCGTTGCATAATCCGTTCACCCAGTTCAGGCTGTCAGGAAATGAATACACGATTGTAATAACTCGCAATTAACCCGCAGGAAGCAAACAAACAGAACAATCGAACTGGCGCGTATGA
>NW_017123730.1:0-268 GCF_001263275.1 Habropoda laboriosa | reverse complement strand
AGCCCCTTTCGTAGTTTGTTCGTTCGAGTTTCTTCAGTTTTGTTGTCACTTGTGTGTGTGTGTGTGTAGGTTTATCGAGGATGATTTAGTTGATAGAATCAGGTTGAATAGAGAGTATCTTTCACACCTTTGGAATTGCGAGGTTTTTTGTTCGGGTGTGTTTAAGAGTGGGTTTGAAGAAGTTTGAATGAAGAGAGATCGAGCGGAAGGATGCTAATGGGGATTGCGGAGGGCTATTAAAATACCAGAGGGAGATTGATCACGTGGA
>NW_017123729.1:0-268 GCF_001263275.1 Habropoda laboriosa | reverse complement strand
CCTAACCCAAATACATATTCACAGCGGACTAACAATAAGCGCAACCATAATCACTATAAGGACCTTAGTCTACTGTTAAATCGTAATTTGCATGTTAAAATAACCGACGTAATGTATGCGCGCGAAAATTCCCGAAAACATCCAACAAACTCAAACGTTATTTAAATAGTTGTCATAAAAGTACTGCTACTAATCTGATGTTAGGTACCGATACATATCAGACGAAACTATGATCTTTCACTATGGCAGCCGATTTGCTCGAATTATT
>NW_017123728.1:0-268 GCF_001263275.1 Habropoda laboriosa | reverse complement strand
CGATTTCGCTCGAAATTCATCAATAAGGTTCAAACTCGAGGGGAAATTATTGCATAAAGGACAACGTTTCCGTAAAATGTCCTTTGTACGTGATTTCTGTAATATACTAATAAATTACTTTTCCACATCGAGAAGACATTCTTCAAGATTTGCTGGGGCATAACAGTGCCACGAAACATAGCAACGCGAATAGTCACACTGAATTACTGTACGCGTCATCATTCACAACTCCAACATTCGAATATCAACACAGTCGTGTTGTCTCATA
>NW_017123727.1:0-268 GCF_001263275.1 Habropoda laboriosa | reverse complement strand
GACCGAGTTATTGTGCGAAGTAAAATTAATGTTTGCAACTGCAAAAACAGAAAATAGGAGAAACAAATATTACACGATTCAATCTAAAGATATGAGAACAAATTTTTTAGTAATGCACTCTTAAGTACGAAAATAACAAAATTTAAAAAACAGAAATCATGTCTCATTAATAAATTAATATTTCAACTTTCACAATTATTTCACTTTTCTGTACATTCAAACTGAATGGAAGCACGTTGTTCAATTGTACGAAACATTCCTATGTATC
>NW_017123726.1:0-268 GCF_001263275.1 Habropoda laboriosa | reverse complement strand
GAATTGATGGGATATAGTTAGCGGTGTTTTCAACACTGAATTGCTGTTAAATCGTTTCCGCAATATTTGTCTAAACAACGTCTCTGTTGTCGTTCGTAAAATTTGATTTGGCGATGATACAGTCCTAAAGAATCGTTTACATCTACTACTGATTCTATAGTTTATGACCAACTAATCTAATTAGACGTCTTAAAATGTACTCGTGAAACGTGTGATTGACTTGATACTAAAGTTAACGAATACACTTGCCGACAAGTTTGAATAACGA
>NW_017123725.1:0-268 GCF_001263275.1 Habropoda laboriosa | reverse complement strand
CGTCGAGGCACTCGGTCGGCAGCCTGGTAAACACTGACTGAGGACGAGTCGTCCTGCCCGATTTCTGCTCGCTGTACGCTCGCAACAGTTCTGGGAAAAATCCTAAGCCTTAACTTCTTAGAACTCGTGATATTTCTTGCGAGCCAGGGTCGTTGTACGTACATACATCAACCAAAACACATTTCAAATTAATTTCAATTGCTCGAAGTCATTTCAATATCCTATTCGACAAGTCTGAAGAACAACGATCACTAAAATTCAAATGTTT
>NW_017123724.1:0-268 GCF_001263275.1 Habropoda laboriosa | reverse complement strand
GTGACGTCTAATTCACATACTAATAACTGCGAAGTTTACCGTTTTAATAAAATTGTTTCAAAACTGAAATTCTTTGCGTAGGAATCCTGTCTTAAGATTAAATTTACGCCGTACCTTGTGACATAAGAAGACAATTTGGCTTTGAAATTTTGAGGTTAGGTAAGTAACTAATGAGACATTAACTCGTATTTTAAGGCAAATAGAATTTTGTCACTTTAATATCGTCTCGAATTCCAAGTAGATCTGTTAGACAAACTTACCAGAAATT
>NW_017123723.1:0-268 GCF_001263275.1 Habropoda laboriosa | reverse complement strand
GGCTATACCATTTCAAATACACCAACTTTTTTTGTAATGCAAAAGTCAAAATTCCAATTTATCCGTAATTTATGCTTGGATCTATAGTTCTTATAAACAAATATTCAAGAAAATGTATTAACATTTAGCTGAAAAAATTATCAAAAATATGCCATTTTTTAATATATTATGTAAACAAATGAATTCTTTGCAAAGTAGTTTGCACCATCGAATTCCTCATTGAAAGATACTAATTTCATCAATTTACACAATTACTCTATCTATAGTG
>NW_017123722.1:0-268 GCF_001263275.1 Habropoda laboriosa | reverse complement strand
AGTTGAGATAAACTTGGGGTCTGTTAAAAATTAGTAGCAGATTCAGTGTTGATGAAAACTGGGAGAGATGATTCCAAACATTTGGCCGGTAGTGTATGTCTGTCGTGAGATTTGCACATTTGTGACAATATTCTTGACATATCATTTTTGTGGGGAAGTGATCTGGCAGTATTGCAGATTTTTCTTTGATGGCTTTTCAAATTGCTAATTAAATTCTCGATTGCTTAGGAATTTTGACAGTATTTTTAACATACCGCTGATTTTCATA
>NW_017123721.1:0-268 GCF_001263275.1 Habropoda laboriosa | reverse complement strand
AAATGTTCCATCCTACAATATTGCAAAAATATTGAAAAATATACTCAACTAGAGTGTGATTACTCTTCTAAAATTTTATCGTTATGAAAAATATCGCAAGATGCACCCACTATAGCGTGATTATTTTTCCCAAATTTTATGAAATTTTATAAAAAGTAAAATTTCGTATCGATTAGATTCGTCATTTCTCTCGAATCGTTCGAAATTTCCAAATTGATCGAAATCGAGCTACATTTTCTATCGATCGCTTCGACCTGGAGTACGCAAC
>NW_017123720.1:0-268 GCF_001263275.1 Habropoda laboriosa | reverse complement strand
CAGTAGCACAAATTTTCAAATACACAAAATACATCAATACTAAATTTCTTGAATACCCCAGCAAGCCAGCTTTTCAAATACACAAAATACCCCAATACTGACTTTTTTAAATATTCCTGTAGCTCAGCTTTTCGAATACACAAAAATACCCCAATACCCTAACATCCAAATACACCAAATACCAAAATACTCCAATACCCCAATGCTCAAATACACCTCCTGAACGCTGCAAGCCCAAATACTCGATCTTCAAAAATACACCGATACT
>NW_017123719.1:0-268 GCF_001263275.1 Habropoda laboriosa | reverse complement strand
TACAAGAATTATTTGTTGAGTACTGCTACACACTTTTATTAGAACTGTGTGTCAAAATACGATTTCTTTAAAGTCTGTAAAAGTTCTGTACGGAGTTGAAGTCCGAGGACATTCTGTTTGAAGAAGTAACGTCTTCCGTCCATATTGGAAAAAAGTTTCCTCTATTATCCGAAAATCCTTCATCCAATCCGAAAATCCAAGATGTGATTTGAAGGGAAATGCAGAAAAATGGGGGCGGTTTCCCGATTACACAACACCTGGCGGAGAC
>NW_017123718.1:0-268 GCF_001263275.1 Habropoda laboriosa | reverse complement strand
AGCCGGTATCAGTGGTAGAGGGAACTGGTTAATCAGCCAGGCTATTCCAGGTTTGATGGATGGTATTATATTATCACGAATCCCGGATTTAATTAGACGAATTGTAATCCGTCGCGTAGAGCTAGTTGCAGAGAGAGAGAGGACTAGACACGATATTTGATTTGAATTATCAATTTCATGGACAATATATCATACCTGCTGCGATGTATAAATTTCAGGTATTCGAGTAATTTCAGTCGAGTTAATCGTTTTATCGATATCTCACCGT
>NW_017123717.1:0-268 GCF_001263275.1 Habropoda laboriosa | reverse complement strand
AAGCTACTCAAATTTAAAAATTCGAATTTAGTCAATCAAATTCAAACTATTCGAGATTTAAATTCAAGCTACTCAAATTTAAATGTCCGAATTTAAAAATCTAAATTCCTGGAATTAAATCCAAAATATTCAAGATGCAAAGTCAGCCCATCAAATTCAAAATATTCAAGATTTAAATTCAGCCCATCAAATTCAAGCTACTCAAATTAAAATATTCAGATTTGAAAATCTAATTGCCTGCAATCAAATTCAAAATATTCAATATTTA
>NW_017123716.1:0-268 GCF_001263275.1 Habropoda laboriosa | reverse complement strand
TTGATGTAGAATGGACCACAATAGTCGACGCCTACGTTGCTGAATGGTCGAGCTTCGTTGACTTGAGCCTTCGGAAGATTGCCCATGATATATTCAGTCGAGGGCGGATTGGCCTGAAAACATTTGATGCCTTGCCGGATGACTCTTCTTGTCTGATTCCGACCATCGATGGGCCAGTAGCGTTGTCTGACACTGTAGAGTGTGACTTGAATTCCGGCATGCAGGTTACGTACGTGTTCATCTCGAATGATGAGAGACGTCACATGAT
>NW_017123715.1:0-267 GCF_001263275.1 Habropoda laboriosa | reverse complement strand
ACGTCGCTCTTAGAAATGGTATTTCGTCGCGATTTTAACGTGACCTACCGGTACGATACTCGTTCTCTAAATGGAGTACGATTCTGCTAAGCATTCTTGACATCGGCGTCGAATTTTCGAACTACGATGGAGGAGGCAAATACAGATAATAAAGATATATCGTTTTAAAATATAATTCCTTCAGCTGAATGTATATAACGAAACCTTACATTTTATTGATCCCGATTATAAAGCTGTGGTTTGTTTTTTCAATAGCTCAAACGGTTC
>NW_017123714.1:0-268 GCF_001263275.1 Habropoda laboriosa | reverse complement strand
GAACTTAAACATTTATTTTCTGCATCGGTACATTGATAGATTTAAATTGCAAAAAGGAACATAGGATAATGCGAATTTAGCGTAGCAAATTTAAGAAATGTCAGCAGATTTATAAACGGAGCAGTCTCACAGACGGCAGATGAACAATTAAGGTTTAAATTAAGGTAGCAATATTTGAAAGATGAAATTAAGGATTAACATAGGCTAGAAGTGTACTAAAACGCACGAACTGTACGGTGTGAGTAAATTTTCAAAGCGTTTATAGGTA
>NW_017123713.1:0-268 GCF_001263275.1 Habropoda laboriosa | reverse complement strand
AAGTAAGTACTGTGCGGTGCTCAGGAGTTTGCCCGCGGGGCGGCTCAGGGGCAAGCAAGGGCAAGAAGGGCAATTCACTTGCCCCGCCCGAATCTTCTGCTATGTGAGGATAAGTGTGCTCTATTTTTTACGGATGTGTTGGAGAAGGTGGCCTTATGGAAATGTAACTCAATCAAACCCGCATTTCTTCCGCGAAACATCTTTCCAGCTCTGCACAGTAAGTATGTACTGCGCAGTGCTCAGGAGTTTGCCCGCAGGGCGGCACACG
>NW_017123712.1:0-268 GCF_001263275.1 Habropoda laboriosa | reverse complement strand
TTAATGTCCTTGCGATGGCGAATCGTGACCCTCGCGTTAGTGTGCGACAGATTAAACGTCAGTTTTGAATCAACAGTTGAATACTCGTTTGTCACAAATATCATCGGTATTATATGTATTAGCTTTCACCAGCAGTTACGCGGCGTGGATGTTGCTAATCGTGTCAGATTTTGTGTACGGGTTCAAGAACAGTTACAAATTGATCCAAACTTCTGTTTGATGTTAATCGCCGATCACTGGTTACGACAAAGTGGACATCGACGGTGAG
>NW_017123711.1:0-268 GCF_001263275.1 Habropoda laboriosa | reverse complement strand
TTTTCTGACTATGCATCTAAGCGTCAGCCATTTTCTATTTTAGTACTGTATCAGGTAACAAAAGCTAATCTATTACAGATTAATTACACTTGGTGTCCGGTCGTGCAGCCCACCGGCCAGTAACACATCATAAATTAATAAACAGTCCTTTTCAGCCGTCTTCCTAGCCCCTAACAAATTCCTTCCCTACCGTAAAGCAGTTCAGGTCGCATCCTGGTCATGTTTCCTATCCCTTTCCCCTTTCCGGGTTTTCCCCAAATTATTTCAA
>NW_017123710.1:0-268 GCF_001263275.1 Habropoda laboriosa | reverse complement strand
ACATTTCACCTTCGCTGCCTGAGAAAGAGGAAGTGCGTCAATTGAATCGTGCGGTGGCTGGATTTTAATCACAGGTGTCGATCAACCATTTTTTTTTTTCATTGTATCAAAAAGATCACCTCATTTTTGTTTACTTCTTAATCAAAAAAATTCTACTTTTTACCGAAAAAGAACTGTAATATTTCAATAATTATGGAGAAGGTACGATTTTTTATGTAAAATATAACTTTAAAACTATAGGAAACTCGTTTCTTTCTTATTGTTTTAT
>NW_017123709.1:0-268 GCF_001263275.1 Habropoda laboriosa | reverse complement strand
CCACTGGGTATATAAAACAGAAAAACCTTTCAAATATCACATGTTATCCTAAATTTAATTATTCTCCTAGAGCTTACCAACATTCACCTAGTAAATGAAACAGTAAAATTTCATTGTTCGTAAAAACGAATTTCATCTCACCCAGTATATATGTAGAAAAACACTCTTAAAACCGTCGATCACATAAAATATACAACTGTTCCCGAAATTGCTGAATGTTGATCCCCACGCAAAAGACACCAAATGCTCATTTTCCATGTGTCGACTT
>NW_017123708.1:0-268 GCF_001263275.1 Habropoda laboriosa | reverse complement strand
TATATATTTTATATTTGTCTTGGTTATTTACATTTGATAAGTAAAGTAGGTGTATTTTCTGTATCAAACGTAATCTGAGCCGCCCGACTTTATCGCTGTTGGGTTAGTAACTTGTAAGGGGTATTACAATGTAAAAATTGTTATTGTCTTACTTCTACATACTTCTTTAAACAATTTAACTACTCATCTCGATTTTGGGCACTGATTTTACTATCTTCACAAAAATCTGCCTTTAACGTCTCCGTATGAACAATTCACACAGGATAGT
>NW_017123707.1:0-268 GCF_001263275.1 Habropoda laboriosa | reverse complement strand
CACTGTGTCACTATATGAGCAGTATGGGTGCATCATCTTGCTGCAAAAATAAAGTGATCAGTTCCAGATATTTGGGTAAATTGTGACTTTACATCACTGAGTGTGTTTTTGTACATTCCAGCATTTACTTTAGAATTTAAAAACATAATATTACTTTTTCCTTCATAACCAGCTGCTGCCCACATCATAACTAACCCAGCGCCATCTTGCTTTTTTAACCAAATTCACTCATCTTTTCTTAAATCATGATAACAATAGGAAAAACCAT
>NW_017123706.1:0-268 GCF_001263275.1 Habropoda laboriosa | reverse complement strand
ATAAATTATCACTGTTTTTGTATAATGTAGATTTGCAAGGATTTTGTGTAATTCTTTTACTTTATTCGCGATTATTTCGAACGTTTTTTGAACATTTCAGACATCAGACTCGCCAGTTTTTACAATTTTTACAGTTTTTTATTCTACCAGAATAAATTATTACTCTGTTTCACATAATGTACATTTGCAAGAATTTTGTGTAATACTTTTATTTCGTCCGCGATTATTTCGTACGTTTTACGTTACTTTCGGTCTAATTACACTTCCT
>NW_017123705.1:0-268 GCF_001263275.1 Habropoda laboriosa | reverse complement strand
TGTAATTGTATGGTATCTGTAACGGCTAGGCATCCCGGTTTCATTTTCATTATTCCCGTTTCATGTATGTATCTCAGGGCTGGTGGTTAGCTTTTACAGAAGAATCTGATTGCTTTCTTTTCCGTTGCGTAGTATAACCATTTTTGTTTGTTTTGGAGTGGTTGCCACCAGTCCGTGGCCATCTTCAACAGCTGTATGTTGCATATCTTCCAGTTTTGGGTCTTTGGCTGCGTTAACAGTCCTACCTCACAGGAGGAGTTCTGGGACA
>NW_017123704.1:0-267 GCF_001263275.1 Habropoda laboriosa | reverse complement strand
CGAGCGTTAGAAGAGAAAAACGTCACTCTGTGTGTGTGTGTGTATGAGAGAGAGAGAGAGAGAGAACAGAATCTCTCTCCTTCTCTGGTGTGTATGTATGTGTGTGAGAGAGAGAGAAAGAACAGAATCTCTCTTTTTCTCTCCTTCTCTGGTGTGTATGTGTGTGTGTGTGTGAGAGAGAGAGAGAGAGAGAGAGAGAGAGAGAGAACAGAATCTCTCTTTTTCTCTCCTTCTCTGGTGCGTATGTGTGTGTGAGAGAGAGAGAGA
>NW_017123703.1:0-268 GCF_001263275.1 Habropoda laboriosa | reverse complement strand
GCTTCGTTTCACAGGGAAGGCGGCTAGCAGGGAAGGAAGAAGGATCTTGTTTCCCGGAAATCACGTCACGTACGCGGCGGTCCCTGTCTTTCGCCTTTTCTGATTGCTTTTTTGAATAGGATTGCCGCGATAGGTTGTTCCTTAACGTTCGAGATCGAACGGGTTAGTTACACGTTCTTTGCAATTCCGAACAAAAAGAAGCTGAATTAGAGGACAAATATCGACACTTCTCTTCGTTCGTTTTCAGGCTCTCTTAACTATTTATTTA
>NW_017123702.1:0-268 GCF_001263275.1 Habropoda laboriosa | reverse complement strand
CGAGTGATGCAACATTCGCTTGCTCAATGTTTTGTGCATTTACAAGAGAAAATAGAACTGAATGCGCGTCTTGAGATTGTTTTAAAGTAAGTTTCATACGCTTGCAAAACCTTGTCATAGAGGGTTAATTGTTAGAACAACTTCTATCATCATACTAAGCCAATTTGCCCTTATGGGTATAGAGGCTTTTACTAAAAGTCAAAAGATTGATTTAAAACAAGGTCGAACAGCACTTATTTCAGAAAATCTTTGTTTTATTATAGAGGAA
>NW_017123701.1:0-268 GCF_001263275.1 Habropoda laboriosa | reverse complement strand
CGTTTCCGTTTGCTAAAAATCTCAGTCGTCAAGTTCCATCAAGAAGGTCCAAGAAGCCCAAGAAATAACAGAGTACTTACTCTACTCGTCACTTTTACACGAACACGACCACCAGGTGTAAGACAAGCAGAGTCCACATTTAATACAGGAAACGGTAGAGTTGGGCGCTCTACTCATCGGAGTATAGCAAACAGAGGTCCCAACCGAGACAGGAAACAGTATAGTTGGGTACTATATTCACCAGAGGATCAGCTATACACGAGTACCG
>NW_017123700.1:0-268 GCF_001263275.1 Habropoda laboriosa | reverse complement strand
GGATTTTTTATTCCGCTCCGACAATTTATCCTTCGATCCTTTCGCTTCTGCGTCTTGGTTTCGTTTTCGTTTTTTCCGACGTGTGGTGGATTTGGAGGAACGACGGGAAGACGGTGTGAGAATAGAGGAAAGTGTGGAAGGTAGGGTTGACGCAAGGGTGGTTAACCCTTTGGTAAGGTGCGTCGCGTCGCGTCGGTTTGAAATTTGTTTTAGGGTCTGTTAGGTGGAAGTGGGGAAACTAAGGAGTAAATTATGGTAAGAGGCTCTA
>NW_017123699.1:0-268 GCF_001263275.1 Habropoda laboriosa | reverse complement strand
CGTCTTCTTCTCTCTTCCACTACACGTAGAATATGCTAGATGAAAAAGTATCGTTAACCCTTTTGCTACGACATGCATGAGGAAAAAAGGAGTGCTCGTTGTGCACTGGACAAGACAGTTATTATTCAACGTTTGCATAAAATTTAAGGTCAATCGTTTCGTGTCAGTCACATGTCTGTTCTTTCAGATAAAGAGAATATTTGTCTATTATACTCGTTGAATTCGTCTCAACGTCCTGTGAAAGGAGGCCGTAAAAGAGACGACACGT
>NW_017123698.1:0-268 GCF_001263275.1 Habropoda laboriosa | reverse complement strand
CATTGTTATTAGATACTATTATAATATTATTATTAACATTATTGTAATTAGATACTATTATATCATTATTAACATTATTGTAATTAGACACTATTATAATATTCTTATTAACATTATTACTAGATATTATTAATGTGATCTTTTAAAAGATATTACGCTGTTATCCCTAAGGTAATTTCTTCTTTAAATTAATATTATTAGATCATTTAATTTTTCTTAAATTTTAGTTTTTACAAATTAAAGTTTATTAAATTTAATTACCCTCCCA
>NW_017123697.1:0-268 GCF_001263275.1 Habropoda laboriosa | reverse complement strand
CTCGTAAGGGCTAACGATTCCTGTTTTATCGATAATCCTGTTCAGAAGATTATCCACTATTGTAGTTGCATTAATACGTGAACAGGAGGAGTCTCTTTGATCTTCTGTTCAAAATCACGGAAATGAGGTTAAATCGCAGTTGCACACAAAAGTTTCGGCTCATATACAATATCATTACTGTTCATCATAACCGTTCGATTGACTCTAGATAATAATGATGAATTAATAATATGATTCCACCATACGATGCTACATCATCCTATTAAAA
>NW_017123696.1:0-268 GCF_001263275.1 Habropoda laboriosa | reverse complement strand
TCTATTTCCTCTTTTTTCCGCTTTGGAAACCGGCGAAGGTATAATCTTTGCGAAGGAATTCCTTGGGGATATTTCTGAAGAAAAGTGACTTCTGCAATTACTTTTTATCTCAAATCCTGGCTTCGCGATTTTTTGTTTTTTTTTTTAAAGTGAAATTGGAAAACTGTAAAAACTGAATTTTCGCGGAAGAAGAAGAAACTACTTTGCCATTTTCGGCATAGTTAATTTTACACTAATCGACATTTCTTCTTTACCAAAAAATTTTACC
>NW_017123695.1:0-268 GCF_001263275.1 Habropoda laboriosa | reverse complement strand
ATTTTCTGCTATATACGGTGTCACAGAAGTAGTACACAACTCTAAACATAGGCACTGATCGGTAATACTTTACCGAACGTCTTTATTGTTAATGAATATTGATCAAATTTACTTGGCATAGTTGCAAAATGTTCGAAAGCGCTGCTACCTTTTTGGCGCCAATACAGGCTAGCAATATGGCGCGCAAATTTGAATTCAAAATACACACTTACAATTTATATCATCTATTTAATAGAAAATGATGACTAATTATATTATTACAATTATT
>NW_017123694.1:0-268 GCF_001263275.1 Habropoda laboriosa | reverse complement strand
CTATAGAAGAGTTATAAATTTCAACTGGAACGTAGAGTCCAATCTGAAAGACAAAAAAAAAAAAGGAAAGGATAGATAATGCTTTTCGATAAGGTTTTTTGCTCCTCTATCTACCCCTGCATTTACATCACAGAGCATAATCATTAACGACGGTCTGACGTCTGATGAATACGGTAGTCTGTTTTTTTTTTCAATGCCAAAAATTTACACGTGTTTCGTAGCCGTGTAGGTTAATGAACTTTTACGCGAATTACCTATAATTCGCACT
>NW_017123693.1:0-268 GCF_001263275.1 Habropoda laboriosa | reverse complement strand
TAACCATCGTCGTCGAATTTCCCGCGCGTGTAAACAGCCTCACCGACCACCGATCCGATCTTTTCCCGTGAAAAACACGTCTTTCCCAGTGAGGTCAAGAACACGATACTGGATGTAACCACAGTGAAACGTGGTTTTTTTTTTCTTTTTCATATTTCTAGATCGTTTTCTATCTACACCAAGCTCTCAAGAAACGGCTACTTAAAACGGGAATAGTGTTACACTTGGAAAGAATATCGTACAGATTCTCCTTCTGGAGAATTTCGTA
>NW_017123692.1:0-268 GCF_001263275.1 Habropoda laboriosa | reverse complement strand
AGGGATTATTCTGCAGCTGGACAATGCTCATCCACAATTACACTGTAGAAAATTGACGAATTGGGCTGGGAACGCTTAACTAATCCACGACATAGCCTAGACTCTGCTTCCAAATTTCAGAACATCAAAACGCACCTGTCCATATATTTTGAAGCAAAAATGACCAACTTCTACCGCCGAGGAATTGAAGAGATTATTGAATCATATGGGGCATATTTCAATTAGAAATTGTTACTTGTACAATTTTAATAAATAATTTTGTTCAAGA
>NW_017123691.1:0-268 GCF_001263275.1 Habropoda laboriosa | reverse complement strand
TGGACAGGATACTCTAGATACTCAGCATAAATAGACAGAAATACGAGTTCATGAGAAATTGTAGAAATGACAAGAGAAAGCACACAAGATCTTGTATTTCTCTCCTCCTAGGAACACTTCTCAAGTTTGTACACTAAATAAATATCAAGGTAGAACGTGAGTTGGCACCAATTGTGCAACCATAAAGCAACTCTATTTCATTGACCTGGTAATTCTCATTTTTCAATAACAAAATTTCTATGAAAAGTCTGACCTGAGAATAAAAAAC
>NW_017123690.1:0-268 GCF_001263275.1 Habropoda laboriosa | reverse complement strand
GGAATCGGATTGAAATTGGTGAATATGGAAGGGTATCGTCAGAGGAATGCTTTGTATAGGATGTTGTATTTGTTGGAGTGGAGCTTGGTTATTGGTGGTTAGCATGGTTATTGGTGGTTTTTGAGGAGTATAGTTGAGATTTGTTGAATATTGGAAGGTACTGTCGGAGGATTGATTTGTATAGGGTGGTCTATTTGTTGAAGTTGAGTTTGGTTATTGGTGGTTGGCTTGGTTATTGGTGGTTTTTTGAGAGATAAAGTTGGGATTG
>NW_017123689.1:0-265 GCF_001263275.1 Habropoda laboriosa | reverse complement strand
TACAAATTTGTGGTTTGTTTTTTCAATAGCTCAAACGGTTCCCGTGTTACTGTTAAACGAAGCTAATATGCACCTATAACGTCGCGCTTAGAGAATGTATTTCTTCGCGATTTTCACATAACGTACCATACGATACTCGAACTCTAAATGGAATATGCTTCTGCTGTGCATTCTGAACGTCGGTGTCGAGTTTTCGAACTAGGATGGTGGGGGAAAATACAGATAACTAAATATTTGGATTTTAAAAATATTCCTAACAAATAAA
>NW_017123688.1:0-268 GCF_001263275.1 Habropoda laboriosa | reverse complement strand
GATCTTAATTCGATCGAGAGAAATAGAAATCGAGAAAATTACTAATAATTCTGAAGAGTCAAAAGAAAACCTCAACACACTTTTCACAAAAGCATTTCCTACGCTGCTTGAAAATTTCATTCGTCGAGTTTTGCAGGACTTTCACAGTATTCACAAACTGTGAGTAACAGTTTAAACTAGATTTGACAAACTGTATTCCTCTTTAAATAACAGAACTCGACAACTACTCTCGCTCTTTCGTCGCTCTCAGCTCTCCGCGTTAATTGAC
>NW_017123687.1:0-268 GCF_001263275.1 Habropoda laboriosa | reverse complement strand
TAGTAATTTTTACATGTGCAATGAAAGGAAAGGAGGATCGACGATCGACTTTTCTTAATTTTATGACAGAACTTGATATTATAAGGATGTTTAAATGCTGATACATTTTTATTTCTAATTTTTGAAATTGTTCGGGGGAAATTTACGATTGAATTGCAGAAAGATGGATAGAAGTTTCAATCAGATATGCAAAACGTTAGATATTAAATATAGGTAAAATGTGTATCGTGTTTTTCGATTTATTTGAAGGTTTTAATTCACACAGCAG
>NW_017123686.1:0-268 GCF_001263275.1 Habropoda laboriosa | reverse complement strand
TGCTTAGCTTGCCACTAGCGTTCAAAGCGGAAGGATTGAGAGTATCACCGAGAGCATCGTCAGGAATTAAGTACTATCAGGTTAGTTGATTATTAGAATAGAATTTTTTTGAATTTTTCATTTTTAATAATAGTTATTGTAAATTAGAGCATAATTGCATGTAGTAAGTTGTTTAAAATTGATACTTGTAATAAATTGTTAATTACTTTAACATTACTAATAACGTAGATAGTAAAATAAAGTTTCTGGTTTATTTTCAAATACTTTA
>NW_017123685.1:0-268 GCF_001263275.1 Habropoda laboriosa | reverse complement strand
CGAACAGTATATCCTATTTCGCGGAGATCTACGAGCTTGCGTTACCTACTCCTAAACTCTCCCATATATTATCAGCATATTGCTAGTGAATCTATTTCAACGACGTACATCACGAGAGCAGCACGTTTCATTTGTCTTACGAAAAACAGCACGTTCGTCTTCCTTGCTACGGAAAATATCACGTTTCGTTTTTCGAAAATGACCGAGTTTTAGCACTGAACATGGAATTGATTTTGAACTTATCTGCTGCAGTTGCTCGCTTTTAGCA
>NW_017123684.1:0-268 GCF_001263275.1 Habropoda laboriosa | reverse complement strand
ATAAAAATTGTCAATCGAAAAATAACATTCTAAGCTCCTAAGAGAATCGACGACCCCAAGAAATCTCGAAATCTCTGTTTCGATTGAAAATTGCTTACAGAGAATCGTACGACTGGAATAATTGGAATAATTCGGGGGAGGATCGAAGCTGAAAGGAATAAATTAGGGAAAAATAAATACCGCTATGGTGGGGGAAAGAGAGGGAGAAAAAAGTGAAACGAGGTTCGACAAAGGCTGTCCGGGGAAGGAGATAAGCGGAAGACAATAG
>NW_017123683.1:0-268 GCF_001263275.1 Habropoda laboriosa | reverse complement strand
AAAGGGTTAAACTGTAATTCGGGAAGGTAAATGCGATATAATTATTTTTCAGAAAAACTGTCTTCATTCCTATTTTATACTATATATACACTCACATTGAAACCCACATTGAAACCCACCAAAATTTTACAAAGTCCTAAAAAATACATTAACGAATTTCTTCCTGAAATACTGTTTCACGAGCAGAATTTGATAAATGTGAAAAAAATGGTAAATTGTAATTCACGAAGATATACAAGTACAGTATAATTATTTTCTAGAAAAACTG
>NW_017123682.1:0-268 GCF_001263275.1 Habropoda laboriosa | reverse complement strand
GTTGCATGGCCACCCTAGGAGAGGGGTTACGTATCCTAGTAAAGAAATGTAGCAGCATCTCCACCGGCTTCCGTCAATGGTGTGTGTTCCTCTTTGTCGATACGTATTTTGATCACGTCAGGGTTACCACCAATTAAGGCGGTTGGTTATAGAAGAAGGAAATAAATAAAGGATAGGCGGAAAAAAGAAAGAAAGATACGTTTCTTCCTGGGACTGCTAAATGGACATGTCAGTAAAGCTATCTAGGAAACCCGTGTCTTAGACGCGG
>NW_017123681.1:0-268 GCF_001263275.1 Habropoda laboriosa | reverse complement strand
CCCTGCCAACTTGGAAATTCCAGGGTGGGCGGCATGCTCGCGGCCCAGGGAGGACCGTCCAAGAGGGTAGACCCGTCCCCATTGGCGGAGACCACTACCTTGTACCCGTACACCCATTTATAAATAAGCGCACCAACGCGGCAAAAGACAGATCAAAAAGGGAAAATAGACAAGTAGTACCACGCCACACACACCACATAAACTACCACTCTTCACATCAACAAGCAACCCGCACCACGAACCAGCGACAATCCTGCGCCACCACTCT
>NW_017123680.1:0-268 GCF_001263275.1 Habropoda laboriosa | reverse complement strand
CTTCCTCCGTGAGGATCGACGTAATTGTTTCTAAGCTTATTTCAAGGAGCACCTGAACCATGACAGACTCGTCGAGAAAAGGCGGTAGAGGAGGAAGGGCGATTGAAGACCTCACACGGAAAAAAATCGCCGCCCACCGAATAGATTTTCTGACTTCTCGCGAAAATTTGCAGGAAATTTTGATTTTGAACAGGTTTGAAAAGACCGGTAGATCGGTGATATCGAATGAATTGCAACTGTGCGTTGTAAAGTGCATCGAAACTCAAAT
>NW_017123679.1:0-268 GCF_001263275.1 Habropoda laboriosa | reverse complement strand
TGGTTGACAGGCTTTGGAACGTAGGGTGGCAACGTGAGCATGTTATTTTGTAGGTTTTAGCTGCTTGCGAGGTGTCGATGTTACGTGTATAGAAAAATTGTTTATTGCAATTCAATATTGTGTTATGTGTGCGGTGAATAAGTGGAGTACACTGTCGCTCGTAAGTTTGATGGATTCATTTTCCAATTTCGTTCATCGTATTCGATAGAACGAAGTTTACTATTCTCCCCCAATTCATTATTCTCTTACAGTTACCTTCCGTTTTACT
>NW_017123678.1:0-268 GCF_001263275.1 Habropoda laboriosa | reverse complement strand
GAGGAAAATATATGTGGGAATTGTGAGAGTGAAGCTTCGTATTTTGGGAAGAACCACTTCGAATCTTGTGTATACTCTGTCCAATTTAAGAATAACCTCGCTCTCGGACCGATTTCCGTCCGTTTTGCGCAGTTCCCGCAGTTAGACAGAGAGCGTTGTAGAGCGTTTCTAGACCTGCCTTAGGCACGTCCCATGCGCGAGGCGAGGTTATTCTTAAATTGGACAGAGTGTAGGCTATGTAACCGAGTTTTGTTCGATGAAATGGAAG
>NW_017123677.1:0-268 GCF_001263275.1 Habropoda laboriosa | reverse complement strand
TTTGACGTTGAAAAATGCCAAAAATTTCCTTTTGGACATTTTCACCGAATGCAACTGTTTGGACATAACGCGAAACGAATAATAATTGATTGTGTGCAGGGTTTTTCTTCAATTTTTTGTAAAAAAAAGTTGCTGTAACTAGTTGCTTACGAGAATAGAAGTTTCAGCAACGCTGATGACATGCTACGGTAGAATTTTGCACTTTTCCACATACTCTTCGTACATTTTCTGCATTTAGCTATGGTAGCGATCTTTGGAGCGCTTAATT
>NW_017123676.1:0-268 GCF_001263275.1 Habropoda laboriosa | reverse complement strand
GCTAAAAATTCAACTGCAACTATACAAAAATCGAACAAACGTATATTAAAATGCGTATCGTTGGTTTTTAATTAACGAGTGAAATACACTTTACGAAGCAATTTCACCGAGTTGATCAACTGACACCAACATTGTGACGAGATTGCGAAAGGAAGAAACGCGAAGTAAGATTTCGATCAATTTGTCGTTAATTATGCCACATTAAACCGTCCGTTGGCGCGATATTATCAGCAGCATCACTGTAATGAAAACTAATTTGGACAATCAT
>NW_017123675.1:0-268 GCF_001263275.1 Habropoda laboriosa | reverse complement strand
TATTACACATAAGGTCTTAGGTCCTTCTTCACCCAAATGTCTTAAGTGTACAGTCAAAACGAAGACCGCTCTAGGGTTGAGAAAAACAGAGAACACGCGGCCAAAGTTCGCCTATTTCGGTGTCACCCGGTGTACAATCCAGGGAATACGTACATAATTCGAGATACGACTGTGCTCGAGTTTCGCCGTACAATTTCCTATCGGGCCATTAGAATCGTTTTCCACGAGCTGTGTTTTCATCCAGTCCAAGATCGTTTTGTTTGGAAAA
>NW_017123674.1:0-265 GCF_001263275.1 Habropoda laboriosa | reverse complement strand
CAATATCTCACACGGTTGCCGTGTTACTGTTAAACGAAGGGAATGTACACCTATTACGTCGGCGAGGCGATAGTAGTCCTTCGAGAATTTCACATAACATACTGCGGCAATTGTCGTGCTCTAAATGGCGTACGATTCCGCTATACATTCTGGACGTGGCGTCGAATTTTCGAACTTCGATGTGGTTGAAAATACAGATGAATAAATATTTCGTCGTTAGAAATAATTCCAACAAATAAATGTTCTCCACGAAATCTTACCATTT
>NW_017123673.1:0-267 GCF_001263275.1 Habropoda laboriosa | reverse complement strand
CTACGATGTCGCAGGAAAATACAGATAATTAAATATTAAGATGTTAATTATAATTCCAACAAATAAATGTTCCCAACGTAATCTTACCTGTTTTTGGTACCGAATACAAAGGTATGCGTTGTTATTCAAAGTTCAAAAGTTTCCGTTGAATCTGTTAAACCAAGCAAATTTACACATATAACGTCGCACATTGTTATAGAAGTACTTCGCGACTTTCGCATATCATACTGGGACGATTCAGGTCCTCTAAATGGCGAACGGTTCTGC
>NW_017123672.1:0-267 GCF_001263275.1 Habropoda laboriosa | reverse complement strand
AAATTTGTGGTTTGCTTTTTCATTACCTCAAACGGTTCCCGTGTACCAGTTAAACGAAGAGATTATACACGTATAATGTCGCGCTTGGAGATAGTATTTCTTCGCAACTATCACGTAACGTAACAGTACGATAATCGTACTCTAAATGGAGTACGATTATGCAAAGCATTCTGGACCTCGGCGCCGAATTTTCGAACTACGATTGTGGGGGAAAATACAGATAATATAAATATTTCGATTTTAAATATAATTCCTTCAGCTGAATGT
>NW_017123671.1:0-268 GCF_001263275.1 Habropoda laboriosa | reverse complement strand
TCGTGCGAAGCCCAGAGAGTATCTTTCTGTGATTCGGGAATGTTTCCATCCTGTGAACTCTGTTTTCCATATTTTCTTCTATTTTGCTCCATTTTCCTTTACCTTCCTCTATTTTCCTCCATTTTCCTTTACCTTCCTCTATTTTCCCCTATTTTCCTCAATTTTCCTTTACCTTCCTCTATTTTCCCCTATTTTCCTCCATTTACCTTTACCTTCCTCTATTTTCCCCTATTTTCCTCCATTTTCTTTTACCTTCCTCTATTTTCCC
>NW_017123670.1:0-267 GCF_001263275.1 Habropoda laboriosa | reverse complement strand
TTTTATAATTTAATCCATATAGTGTCTTGATGAGGTATTGCTCATGAGATTTCATTAATGTCTTCCAATGATAGCCTAACAAAGCTATTCTAATATGGGCCTAATGCTGTTGGCCTCATTGTATAGTCATTGCATTAGGGCCGCATTTGGCTTTCCCAATTAGGCGGTCGTGAATATTCCGCGTTACATACCGCATGCGGGCCCAACAGGCAAATTAGGCTAGCTTAATGCGGACCTAATATCTGCCTAACTGAAATTTCTAGTCGG
>NW_017123669.1:0-268 GCF_001263275.1 Habropoda laboriosa | reverse complement strand
TAGGAGAGTAGGAGGAGTGAGGATTTTATTTTGTGGATGGATTGAGGGGAAGGGAAGGTTTTTGTGGGTGGAGGACTGGAGGGTTGATTTGTAACGGGGAGTGTGGTGTGTGGGGGCGTTGAATGTGAGTGATTTGGGAGAGGAGTGTTTGATTTGGTGAGCTTTGAGATGTGATGTTTAGTACGCTTTGCTGTTATCTAGGCTTTGAAACTCTAGGCTTTGAAATTCTAAGCTTTGACATTCTAAGCCTTGACGTGCTAAGCTTTAA
>NW_017123668.1:0-267 GCF_001263275.1 Habropoda laboriosa | reverse complement strand
AACAAACGCGAAATCAAGTGAAAAATCGCAGGATCAATAAATCAAAGCGATTAATCTCCCTCTGAAAAAAAGAAAAAGTATCGAAACGAATATAATAATACGTGGAAATATAGAACAAACGAACTTTAAATCTGAATATTCACCGCAAAATAACACCGAGAGATAATTTTCAGCCGAAAAACGGTTCGATTTAATGTCGAACCGTTCTTCACACCGTGCGCACACACAAACACAAACACACACACACACACACATCCAGTTTCAATC
>NW_017123667.1:0-267 GCF_001263275.1 Habropoda laboriosa | reverse complement strand
CGCGCTTTTTTCTGTCGGATCGTAGAGAAATCCATGCAGGGCTGTTTGTCACCTTTGATCCGAATTCGGACGATCGATACGTATTGTCGCGTACGATAATGCTGAGAATCTTGAAATTTTGACAATATACAGGGTGAATCATCTAACGTGACCACGTCAATTATTTTCGTTATCAGCGGAGTTATTGGTTAAAATTTTCTTTGCCACAGATGACACGATTTCGAAGGATCTTCGGTGTAACGATCTCAGACCTTTTCTGTCTCTTTT
>NW_017123666.1:0-267 GCF_001263275.1 Habropoda laboriosa | reverse complement strand
CATTATTTCGAGCGCGTAAGTAAGTCTGGGAAAAAAACTGGAAATTGTGCCAGTTACAAGTTTCGCGATTCGAACTGGTTCTGCGAATATCTCGGCTAGCTGTAAATCATCGAGAGGGCTAATCTCAACGATGCCTGAAAATTTCGTTCACGCGCATAATTCAGTTTTCAAACGGTGAGTTAAAGCCAATAGCCGCTACCGCGGACCGACTAAACGAGTGGCATTAATCGTCGCTCATTGGACATTGCCAATCGAGCGGATAAAACT
>NW_017123665.1:0-267 GCF_001263275.1 Habropoda laboriosa | reverse complement strand
GATCGATCGAATTGTTACGTCACAACCGAATGGTACAACAGTTAAACCGATTCATTGTGTTCCCATCGCTCAGAGGGGAATTTTTAAGTTTTCATATGATTCGATAAAGGGCAAACGATTATCAGAAGCTTCACAAAGGAATCAGTACGTAACAATCGCAGAGCTTCTATAAAGCACTTGAAGGTACTTAATTCTCGTTTCAATGAAATGTACAAACGTTTACTTCTATTGTTTCCTCAAAAATTCCATTGTACTATAATTGAAGGA
>NW_017123664.1:0-267 GCF_001263275.1 Habropoda laboriosa | reverse complement strand
CAGTACCGTGCAGTTCGCCTTTCAATATTTCAGTGTAATATTAGTTATAAAATATTAAGTGCCAGTGTAATATTAATGTGCAAAAAAGTGGTTCATTCTCATTTATAATCTATCATTGTATGATACCCGAAGGCAAGAATTCCTATACCGAGTTTCACTCGACATAGAACCATAAAGGGTTAAAGTTTGACTCAGTTTTACGCATGAAGAGTCAAGAGAAAAAAGGACAAAGGTCCACCTTTTATCGCAGAATTCAGTTTTATATTC
>NW_017123663.1:0-267 GCF_001263275.1 Habropoda laboriosa | reverse complement strand
TCAGATTTGCACAGAAAGCTATTTGGTTGAACCTTATAGTTTTTAGCGGTTCGTGAGGATTTAAACAGCTTTTGTGAGACGTGTGTCGTGTTTGTTATTGTCATTTTTCTAAGGAATGCGTAAAATTGGTGTTGGGTTTGAGAATTCTTTGTGTCGTCAAATATTGGACGATTTTTAACTGTACTGTGATATTTCATACTTGTCTGAGAGAAATTATATGCTAATTTTCAATATACAATACAATTAATACGTAAAAATAACGAAAGG
>NW_017123662.1:0-267 GCF_001263275.1 Habropoda laboriosa | reverse complement strand
TAAGTTATTATTGTAATTCTTTTACACCAAATTAAACAACACACATGCATTCTTCATAGGTAGTAAAGGAACACATATGTATATCCATCTCGTATAAAGATAATTGTAACTACACTACATGGGAGATCGAAAAAATTGTCAAACGCATATATGCGTCCATAGTCCACAGCGATAGCTTTCGCCGGACGCACATATGCGTCCATTGCACTCAAAAGGATAAATTCCACCCTTATGAACAATCTAGCCTTCCTAACATAAACGTTCGCG
>NW_017123661.1:0-267 GCF_001263275.1 Habropoda laboriosa | reverse complement strand
CAGGCTTCTGACAGATTTTACCACCTCGCCGTATCCTAGCCTTCGCTGTACACAAAATCTAATAGCCGAAAATCAGAAGATCGAATCAAGTTAGCCGAACTAGAATCTAGATTTTCATCCACTTCGCTATATCTTTACCTTTACCCTACGTAAAATCGCAGAGCTACGATAAGAATGATAAGAACGATCAAATGGAAAGCTGCGTTGATTTTCATCCGATTTTACCATCTCGCCTGTATCTTGACCTTTGCCATACACAAAATCGAA
>NW_017123660.1:0-266 GCF_001263275.1 Habropoda laboriosa | reverse complement strand
AAACGAATATAAACCTAAATACTACTGTTTTCTCAAGACAAACCACGATTTGCAGAACTGCACGCGACTGTTTTCTCTTTATTTTGCATGTTTCGCTACGTAAAACGAGTTTTAACGGATATAAACTGAAATACTGCTGTTCTCTCGCGACAAACCACGTTTTGCCGTACTGCTCATGACTGTTTTCTATTTATTATGCATGCTTCGCCACATAAAACGAGTTTTAACAAATATAAACTGAAAGACTGCTGTTTTCTCGCGGCAAA
>NW_017123659.1:0-267 GCF_001263275.1 Habropoda laboriosa | reverse complement strand
GGACATAATTTTGAGAAAAACGAATTTAAAATTTAAGAACAATTTTACACGATCTCCGTGACAATTTTTCAACTAAAAGCGAGCCAATTTCGAACTTTGATCACTCGGAACAGTTAACCCTACTGCGTTCTTCGTCTTGACTGTACACTTAAGACTTTTGGGTCAAAAAGGATCTAAGACCTTAGGTGAAACAATTTTTGTTTCCAACGCGACATATGAACCTAGACAATAAACGTTTGAAATAATGCGAAGGAACGTAAACTCGAT
>NW_017123658.1:0-267 GCF_001263275.1 Habropoda laboriosa | reverse complement strand
AGTACTTCTTCGCTACCTACGCATATCATACTGGGACGATTCACGTCCTCTAAATGGCCAACGATTCTACTATGCATTCAGGACGACGGCTTCGAATTTGAGAACTACGATGAGGGGGAAAATACAAATTATTAAATATTTCGTCGTTCAACATAATTCCTCAAATAAATGTTCCCAACGAAACCTTACCTTTTTTTGGTGCCTAATACAAAATTGTGGTTTGTTAGTTCATTATCTCACAAGTTTGCGGTGGTACTGTTAAACGAA
>NW_017123657.1:0-267 GCF_001263275.1 Habropoda laboriosa | reverse complement strand
AATAACGCGAACACCCTGTATAGTTTCATTGGTAGCTGCTAATGATTGCGAAAGTGACTTAAGAAGAAAGTGATCTTTCGTTTCGAGATACTTACACTTTTTCACTATTCTTTCCGATATTTGGACTACCAACGCTATTTAACGGTTTAGACCGTTAGACCACTTCACTTAGACCACTTTCACAATCACAGGCACACATATGACACTAACTTTGGCGAAGAAATGTCACTTAAATCCTCCAATACTTTTTCTACCAACACAACGGGT
>NW_017123656.1:0-267 GCF_001263275.1 Habropoda laboriosa | reverse complement strand
AATTTACCTAATCTCCAATGGACAAATTGTTCTAAATTCGAACATTCTAATTCTAACATTGGACTAAGGGAGTCGACTATTTCCAACAATTCCACAACACAAGCCCTGAACCATGGTATGCGGGTAAAAATCTAAAACGAGAAATTGTAACAACGATAAGTAGATGTAGATCAGGCCATTATAATCTCGCTCGAATAGGCATTGCAATACGAAAGACAGGGCAATGCCCACTATTCGATAGTCAGAGAACCACCCTCGTCAGAAAAT
>NW_017123655.1:0-267 GCF_001263275.1 Habropoda laboriosa | reverse complement strand
TCTTTTTAATAGCAAAAATTATGATTATTACAGAAATCGTGGTAGTTTGAAGAGGAAAAACCTCTTTTCACCAACAAAAAAATCAACTCTAAAAATTTCTCAAAAATGAAATAATCGCCATACCGAAAAAATTGATCGCTACATTGCGAAAGTTTCGCGATAACTCCTTCAATTAGTATCATTTTCACTTTTCAAAAATTGGAGAGAAAAGCTGAAAGCTGTACTTACATCCCCTCAAAAAATTGAAACTTTTCATTGAAAAGTTAC
>NW_017123654.1:0-267 GCF_001263275.1 Habropoda laboriosa | reverse complement strand
TCCTCTCTCCCAATATCTGTCACCAGAAAAAGTAACTCACTTAGCACTTCAAGAAGCTCGATTTGACACGCCTGATGAATAATCCAAATCTTTAACCTTGACTCGAACAAAATTCTCTTCTTCAATTCCTATCACAAAACCAAAAAAGTAACTCACAGAAAACATTCCATGCTATTTAGCACTTCAAGAAGCACGATTCACAATCAAATCTTCAACCTTGTACTCGAACAAAATTCTCTTCTCCCTCGATACCTATCGCAGTACCAA
>NW_017123653.1:0-267 GCF_001263275.1 Habropoda laboriosa | reverse complement strand
ATTCACGTCCTCTAAATGGCGAACGGTTCTGGTATGAATTCTGAACGCCGGCGTCGAATTTTCTCTCTACGATGGTGGGGGCAAATTGAGTTAACTAAATATTTCGACGATAAAAGTAATTCGTAAATCGAAATGTGGCCAACGAAAGCTTACCTTTATATGGTACCGAATACAAAGGAGTGCTTTGTTTTTGCAATAGCTCATACGGTTCCCGTGTTACTGATAAACGAAGCGAATATACACATTTAACGTCTCGCTTGGAGATAG
>NW_017123652.1:0-267 GCF_001263275.1 Habropoda laboriosa | reverse complement strand
TTCGGTACATCAGCAACGGGGCGAGGACACGAAATTGAGGAGAGGCACTCGTGGAAAATGTCCCTCCTAATCTGCGGCAGAAAGCCAGCGACGCTAAACGACGCTAACTTCAAACGAAATGAACCCGTCTACAGCGCTGTTTGATTCACTTTGATTATTGTTATTGCTCCGCTCTCGCTCTTCTCTCTCTCTTTCTCGGTCTCCTTTTTTTTCTCCCTAACGCATCGTCGATCAAACAACGGTGGAAAAATTACAGGCTGGCAACTA
>NW_017123651.1:0-267 GCF_001263275.1 Habropoda laboriosa | reverse complement strand
AAAATACACGAACGTCAATTTTTCATTTAAGAGCTCTTGTAATATATTTTAATTTTCTTCCCGTGCACGTAACATAGAGAAATGTTACAAATTATCGATGCAGGGTAATCTTATTTTATTATATTGCAGTTTCAGCCAACAGTGCTATGCGCCAAAATTGTATACCTAGGTTGTCATTTTTTTTTACACGGTCCGTGTTTCGAAGCGATTCTTGAACTTTATTGCTTCAGGGTATCGCGTCTCTCACACGCGAAATTAATATTGTGT
>NW_017123650.1:0-267 GCF_001263275.1 Habropoda laboriosa | reverse complement strand
GTGAATATTCCCTGATTCATGCCTTTTCCCGCCGACTCCAATCATCACGATTGCGTACGATAATCCTTTCGTGTTTTTCCTCTTCGAGTACTTATACTTTTCGTTTCTCCTCATTTCTTCCTTTCGAGTTTCGCTTTCGAAACACGACCTCGCCGATTATCTCCTCCAACCTCTTCTATCGTTCCTACTCGTGCATGTTTCAATTTTTTACCGATTTTCCACGGTTCCACAGGCCGATGTATTCGACGATCGATCGGCTCGTGCAAA
>NW_017123649.1:0-267 GCF_001263275.1 Habropoda laboriosa | reverse complement strand
CTTAACATGAAAAAAAAAATATTATCAAACGATATCTATAATCCAAGTGTAACACTTTCCATTCGAAAAAAAATTTTTCAGATTTCACAAGTACAGCATAAAAAGCAAAAATAATCAGATAAATTTTTGTAAGTCAGGTTTAACACTTTCCCAGCGTAAAGTTGTAAAAATTGATGAAAATTTACGGAATAAAAATATTCTCATAAAATTCCATCGATCGAATTGATTTCTAGGTTAGGTCTAATTAATTATCTCAAAAAGAGATTT
>NW_017123648.1:0-267 GCF_001263275.1 Habropoda laboriosa | reverse complement strand
TTAGCGCGCTAAGGGCGAAATGAAAGGAGGTCGCAATGCACAGGGGAATACTGATTGGTGATTGGGAAAAATGTGGAAACCCAATCGGAGCGTCCAAAAAGAGAACCGGAGTCTTCGTCGAGAAGAACTCGACAAACTCCGGCAGATACATCTAGAACTTTGAAAAGACCACACCGAGAGAGAAACTGTCGGGAGATTGACTCAACAAGTACACCAACCTGTACATATTGTAAACAAACATGGATAATAGTTAGTTGTGCTTTTCCA
>NW_017123647.1:0-267 GCF_001263275.1 Habropoda laboriosa | reverse complement strand
GCCTAAGGCAGGGCTAGAACCACTATACATCGTTCAAAATAAGAGTAACCTCGCTTCGCGCATAGAACGTGCCTAAGGCAGGGCTAGAACTACTATACATCGTTCAAAATAAAAGTAACCTCGTTTCGCGCATGGAACGTGCCTAAGGCAGGGCCAGAACCACTATACATCGTTCAAAATAAAAATAACCTCGCTTCGCGCATGGGACGTGCCTAAGGCAGTGCTGGAACGTTCAAACCCCCACTTAACCGCCTACGTTTTTCTCCG
>NW_017123646.1:0-267 GCF_001263275.1 Habropoda laboriosa | reverse complement strand
TCCTGGGAATACAGGATGTCGACTTCGTTGTTGCAAAATTGACTGCCTAATATACCGTCCGTATTTATTGGGAAATTATCTGGGACGACTTGAAATTGAACTTCGCGATCGTGTATTTGAATATAAACGGATCCGTACGTTTCCACCTGGCCTTCTGTAATTCCCGATATTGCTAAGGCATCCGCTGTTTCGATCACCAGGTGCGGTTTTAACGCGCTGCGTTTCACGAGATTCGGTTCAGATCCCGTGTCGATCATTAGACGCGCG
>NW_017123645.1:0-267 GCF_001263275.1 Habropoda laboriosa | reverse complement strand
GTTTCAGTGTTAAAGGAAAAACGCCAATACGTTGCTAATATAATATATATCACGATCATTGCGTTTTAAATTTAGACAAATTTATTAAAATATCAGCGAAATATGTGCTTTTAAACTAGAAAAATTAGAGAAATTTTAGAAAATAACGAAATACTGTTGAACCTCTATAACTCGAAGATTTGCTCTTCCCTTGAGGTTCGAGGGTACATATTCTCGTATTTATATCTTATTTATCGTTTTCATAGTTAAATTAATCAAAGTGAAAGC
>NW_017123644.1:0-267 GCF_001263275.1 Habropoda laboriosa | reverse complement strand
TTCAATTAGGTTCATAGCTTGATTAGCCTTTTATACGAGTTTTGCCTACCGTTTTTGCTGTATTGCTTTTAAATCTGTTTCACCGTTTCGATATTAATCTTTAGAGGTCTCTGTTACTTTTTGCTGCTTGCAATCTTGTTAGCAGATTGTAATTATAACATGTAAAAATAGGTAAAATGTAAGAGAGAGTAATGTTGCAATCTTGATGATTGTACTGTGGTGTATTTATCTGTGGATTAAGGTTGTTACGTTACTCTCGTTAGGTTC
>NW_017123643.1:0-266 GCF_001263275.1 Habropoda laboriosa | reverse complement strand
CAATATGTAAGGTTTCGTTGGTCACATTTTGTTTTAGAAATTATTTTTAGCGTCGAAATATTTTATTATTTGGATTTGCCCCACCAACATAGAGAGAGAATTCGACGCCGATATCCAGAATGCATAGCAGAACCGTAGGGCATTTGGAGGACGAGAATCGTCCCAGTATGATATGGGAAGGTCGCGAAGAACTACTTTAAACCTGTGCGACGTTATATGTGTACATTCGCAGCGTTTAACAGTAACACGGGAACCGTTTGAGCTTT
>NW_017123642.1:0-267 GCF_001263275.1 Habropoda laboriosa | reverse complement strand
TATTAAAATTTCAAATATATTTAAATTGAAAGGTTGAAGTTTAAAAGCTCAAAGATTTAAATTGAGAAATTCGAATTAAACAGTTCAGATTCGCACAGTTACTACGAACAATAAGAACGTGCACGAGCGGCACGTCACACAAACGAGCAAACAAAGATCGCCGCGGCGCACACAACGCACAATGTTCTCGACCGCAACGTCTATGTACAAAAGGGATTTTTCAAATTCCTCTATTTTACAGTCAGGTCGTGCCGCAGAATAATTTGC
>NW_017123641.1:0-267 GCF_001263275.1 Habropoda laboriosa | reverse complement strand
AATTTGAAAAATAAAAAATAAATAATATTGACCAAATGTGTTTATTACCGTTATCTTTGAGGGCGATATTTACCCCTTCAGTGTAGCGGATTGCCAATAAAAAAAAAGGTACGTGTCAAATATTGAGTACTACCATATACCAAAGTTTCATCAATATCGAGATGTTCCCTTGTTAGATCTCCAGTGATCAAATCAAAACTTTCACAACGTTACAAACATTTCCAGCAATTATAATCCTTCTGAAATTCAAGCATCAAAACTTAGATA
>NW_017123640.1:0-267 GCF_001263275.1 Habropoda laboriosa | reverse complement strand
ACGCGATTTCTGGTATTCGCCCTCGATTATTACGGCTTTTAGTTCACGACGATAATTTCGATCGTTTTCTATCCATTTCTACAGAGAATTACGGAAGAATGTTGATTCGATTATTTCAAAAGGCAAACGTGTGGTAAATTTGTCAAATTACGTTTCTCGCGTGTTTTGGTCTAGTTTTGCATGCATAGTAAAAGAATATCTAACTCGTGCTTTCTTTTTTTATATATGGAGAAATTTTAGGTAAGGTATTTTGGTACTTTTGAATTG
>NW_017123639.1:0-267 GCF_001263275.1 Habropoda laboriosa | reverse complement strand
CGCCTTATATAGGAATTCGCGATTCTTTTGTTTACCAATAAGCGTCGAATGTTACAATATTAGGTTCAATATTAGATATACAATATTAGAACGAAGGCGTTGAAACGTGATCAGCAGCTAAAATTTTACGTTAATTCTTTAAAATGGCAAAAAGAATAGAAATTAGTATTGAAACTCGAAGTGCAACTATTACACTTACAAAGAAAGGTTATTCTTTGCGGAATATTGCAAGGAAATTGAAAGTGTCATACAAGGGCGTGCAGGGTA
>NW_017123638.1:0-265 GCF_001263275.1 Habropoda laboriosa | reverse complement strand
AGTTCAAAACTTCTCTGTCACGAGAAAACACCAGTTTTGCAGTTTATCCTCTATGGAACACGTCTTACGTGGCGAAACATGCAAAATAAAGAGAAAACAGACGTTTGCAGCAGTTCAAAATGTCACCGTCGCGCGAAAACAGTAGTTTTGCAGTTACACCTCTATGAAACACGTTCTACGAGGCCCAACATGCAAAATAAATAGAAAGCAGTCGTTCGCAGTAGTTCAAAACGTCTCCGTCGCGCGAAAACAGTAGTTTTGCTGT
>NW_017123637.1:0-267 GCF_001263275.1 Habropoda laboriosa | reverse complement strand
TATCTCTCTGTTTCTCACTCTCTCTCCTCCTCACTCTCCAACTTTTTCGTTATCTCTCTCTCTTTTGCTCTCTCTTTTTCTTTATCTCTCTCTGTTCCTCACTCTCTCACACACTCTCTCTCTCTCTTACTCCTCATCACTCTCAGTTCCTCATTCTCTCACTCCCTCTCTCTCTCTCTCTCTTTGTTTCTCACACACTATCTCTCTCTTTCTCTTTACCTCGCTCTGTTCCTCACTCTCTGACACTCTCTCTCTCTTTTACTCCTC
>NW_017123636.1:0-267 GCF_001263275.1 Habropoda laboriosa | reverse complement strand
ATGTATAGCAAACGGTATAACAAGCAAGTAAGCAGCCACGATCATTCCACGTGACTCAGCTGGATGAAAAAAATTCTCCGATCATCAGGCGCTCTAACTTCGTTGCAACGAAACGAAACGAAACGGTGGAAGTCGATTTGCTCCGAAAATAGCCGGCAGTCGAGCTATAACGAGATATAGCTATCGTAGGGCTAGCCAGAGAGTGAGAGAGAGAGAGAGAGAGAGAGATAACAGCCTGGTGATTTATGTCCCTTTAATTGCGCGCTC
>NW_017123635.1:0-265 GCF_001263275.1 Habropoda laboriosa | reverse complement strand
CTTACCATTTCCTGGTACCGAAAACAAAGGTGTGGTTTGTTTTTTCAATAGCACAGACGGTTCTCGTGTTACTGTTAAACAAAGCGAATATACACCTATATCGTCTGATAGGCGATTGTAGTTCTTCGCGACATTAACATATCTTAATGCGGCGATATTCGTACTCTAATGGTGGTAGATTACGCTATGGATCCTGGACGTGGCACCGAATTTTCGAACTACGATGTGTGCGAAAATACAGATAATTAAATATTTCGACATTAAT
>NW_017123634.1:0-267 GCF_001263275.1 Habropoda laboriosa | reverse complement strand
AAGGTGTGGTCTGTTTTTTCTATAGATCAAAAGGCCCCGTGTTACTGTTAAACAAAGCGAATAAACACCTATAACGTCGGCTAGGCGATATTAGTTCTTCGCAACATTAACATATCTTAATGCGGCGATATACGTACTCTAATCGTGTTTGAATCCGCTATGCATTCTGGACGTGGCGACGTATTTTCGAACTACGCTGGTGGAGGATAATACAGATAATTAAATACTTCGACGTTAATATAAATTCCTAAAAGTAAATGTGACCAA
>NW_017123633.1:0-267 GCF_001263275.1 Habropoda laboriosa | reverse complement strand
GACAGAGAGTTGACCACTGCTCTCGGAGAGTCACTCTCAGAGAGTTGATCGCTGCTCTCGGAGCGTCACTCTCAGAGAGTTGACCGCTGCTCTCGGAGAGTCACTCTCAGAGAGTTGACCGCTGCTCTCGGAGAGTCACTCTCAGAGAGTTGATCGCTGCTCTCGGAGCGTCACTCTCAGAGAGTTGATCGCTGCTCTCGGAGCGTCACTCTCAGAGAGTTGACCGCTGCTCTCGGAGCGTCACTCTCAGAGAGTTGACCGCTGCTC
>NW_017123632.1:0-267 GCF_001263275.1 Habropoda laboriosa | reverse complement strand
AAACTAGCAACCAGAAGTTAACGTAAATAATAATCTAGCATGATCTTTATACCAGAAAGTTACCAACCAAGTGTTCACCAGTATCACTCTATCACAACTGCAAATCTTTCTAACAGCCTTGCACTATGCTGGGATAAAAAAGGAATTCCAATCGTGACCCAGAAAAGCTGCAATTTAACCCTTTCGCTACGGCAGATTTCCGTACGTAACACACGTGACAGACAGTAGATGTTCAACTGTAGCCGCGAAATCTTTTATTTTGGCTGT
>NW_017123631.1:0-267 GCF_001263275.1 Habropoda laboriosa | reverse complement strand
AGATATTCAATGTTTAATAAATAAACAAGATTTTCTCCCTGTTTTATCAATTTTTTATTTCACACACCTCTTAAATAAAGCTCACTTAATACAGACTATACCTATGCATCAAAAGTAACGCACAGACGTCGCAGGAACGAAGAAACATAATGCACGCGGCAGCGAACGTGCCAAGATAGCAACAGAAGCGAGAAGAAAAATTCCCATCTGCTCGATTCTTCTTGTTAAATAAAGACACAGTTATCAGACGTGACATAGCGAACCGTA
>NW_017123630.1:0-267 GCF_001263275.1 Habropoda laboriosa | reverse complement strand
ACATCGACGATTCAGGCTTAAGGAAAATTTGAAAGGTGGGACGAACGTTTTTCAATATGTTTTGCATCTCGAAAAGATTCGGATATATCGATACTTCTATAGTGTGACATCCCTTAAAATTTTCTTTATATCACCAAATATAAGTTTCATACAGAAGCTCCGAAGACACTTTGGAAGTTAGTTCCTAGGGAAAAAGAACTTCAGCAAATTGAAAGATAGGTTAATACGATTCTTGTACAATTTCTTGTACAATTGAATTAAAAGCTG
>NW_017123629.1:0-267 GCF_001263275.1 Habropoda laboriosa | reverse complement strand
ATACATCGACGATACACGAGCAGCAATATGCAAACACACAAGATCTTTCAAACAATACATACCAAAGACATTCTTGTATTCATCCCACTTATAGATTATAATTTGTAAAAATATACATAGTCTCGTAAACGAAAGTGTCGTATTTATTATACACAAAAATACAGTCCACTATATTCAATTTGCAAAATGTCTTCATTTAATTACACTCAGTGGAGTGGACGTTATTTAATCGTTGCGAAAATTAACCGTCAACACTGTGACGCACAA
>NW_017123628.1:0-267 GCF_001263275.1 Habropoda laboriosa | reverse complement strand
GATACTTCGCAGAGGTATAGTTCAATTGACGTTAATAATGAAACTATTTTTCGTTTCGGCAATAAAACGGTCCTCGAGGTGAAAACAGACATACAAAAAATGGCGAGTTTTCGTATTATCCTGAATATTTACGAAACCGTGGAAAATATGGAGGAAAAGTTAAATTCAAAGTTGTGTGGTTTTTGATTTCCTACAAATGTTAAAGAATTTTCAAAAAAATTTGTCACCGCTACACTTTTCACCCTTAGGACCCCGTTTCGTTGTTGA
>NW_017123627.1:0-267 GCF_001263275.1 Habropoda laboriosa | reverse complement strand
AAATCCTGTTCAGAAATTTTGCGCTAATTGTAACCTTGAAAACGATGTTCATCGACTACCTGCCAGAGCTCCGCGTTAATCGAAAGTATCGAGTCAAGTCGGGTATTTTTCTCGAGATCGAGTCGGGTTCCTGAAATTCCGAGAACCCGATTCACATTTTTGGATTATTAGGGCGTGTATTTCGGTCGTACCAAAGCTAGTCCTGAAACTAATTACTATCGAGGCTTTCAGGTGTAAACCGTGTCTTTATGGAAAAAGTATTCCATC
>NW_017123626.1:0-267 GCF_001263275.1 Habropoda laboriosa | reverse complement strand
GCGAGAATCGTAACGCGAAGCTCAACAGTATCAATATTTCGACTCTGAAGATAATGCTTTGTATTTATGCTCACGTTAAAGCTGAAGAAATGTTTTTTCCCGAATATGCATATCAAATTTTATTCGCTATTAATGAATGTAACAAAACTTAATAGTAAGGTTTCAAATACCGTTTTGACGCTGTCCCCACTCTAAGATCGATTAAAAAAAAAAGTACAATGCGATTTCATAAACTTCTCGCTATAAATCGCATACTCCAAAAAGATA
>NW_017123625.1:0-267 GCF_001263275.1 Habropoda laboriosa | reverse complement strand
TCATCAGAATCAAAGAAACATAAAATTCACAAACAGTATCTATTGTACAACAATCGGTGTTACACATAATACGCAAAATAAAACGAGACATTCTCTAACACGACAGAAGTGAGATGAACTCGCATCGTGCAATAGATAAAACCAAGGAGAACAGGGTAAACAAGAAGTATAAAAAAAAAAATACGAACATGGAAGAAGTCGAAAGGTAAGATCGCGAGGAATGTTTATTTAACCTCTACCCTGCCCGGGGCTGAGTACAAGCTCTCT
>NW_017123624.1:0-267 GCF_001263275.1 Habropoda laboriosa | reverse complement strand
TAAGCCGCCTCTGCAATCTTCTCCCCTCGGGAGAATTTAAACCCTGTAAATTGACGTTAATTTGCCATGTGAAGGCAGGCAACGTTGCTTCTCCTTATTGTCCAATTTATCCGAAAAATATTTGTAAGGAACGGAATGCAAGATGCAATTAGAAATTGGTGAAGTATAATTGAGATAAAGAAAACAAACAACGCTGTATAATTGGGGTAAACACAATTGGTAACTGTTTATCGCTTCGCAGGAAAATGAACGAATCTCGCTATTGTT
>NW_017123623.1:0-267 GCF_001263275.1 Habropoda laboriosa | reverse complement strand
CAAGGATCCATATTGGGACCGGCTGCGTGGAATTGGTGTCTAGACCAATTCCTCCAACAATTCAAGGAGAACATCCGCGAGGAAAATGGCCAGGTCATTGCCTACGCGGATGACATACTATTTATCATAAAGGGAAACTCAAGGGCAGAACTCGAACAAAACGGAAATACAATTACTCAGATGCTAGAAGAATGGTGCCTTGGCAACAAGCTCACCATATCGGACAAGAAAACGGTAGCACTTTTAGTCAAGGGAAAGCTGGACATC
>NW_017123622.1:0-267 GCF_001263275.1 Habropoda laboriosa | reverse complement strand
GTCGCGAGTTCGCGGGGTGTTAGAGTCCGGTAGGGGTATGGAGCAAACGGTGGACAACTGACGGGGAGGGTGGAAGGTCGTTCACCGAGCCGGGTAGCCAGGCTGGATTTAGAACTGTGAGGAAAGAGCGTTCACCGAGCTCGATAGCCAGGCTGGATTAGAACTCTCTTGGAAGCGGACTAGAGTGGGTAGGATAGCCAGTATCAGACTCTAGACACAACTGCCTATCTTTTTAGGAAAACCTAATCAGCACCAATCAGCACCCTC
>NW_017123621.1:0-267 GCF_001263275.1 Habropoda laboriosa | reverse complement strand
TAGCCTTAATTAAAAGGGAACTAATTGTAAGTCAATATGTACCTTTCAGAAACCGAATTTAAAGCTACTTTTTCACATGACATAGATATAAAATAAATGACTTAATTTAGTTCAAAAATCGTTTATTCGTTATATTGATTCAGTGTGTATCGTTAGTATGTAAAAAGGTGGTTTTTAAATGTTTTTTCATTTTTCGTCCTACTGTGTTTTATAGTACCAGCATACTCACGATTTATAGTATTATTAACAATAAATTTTACTCGTATC
>NW_017123620.1:0-267 GCF_001263275.1 Habropoda laboriosa | reverse complement strand
GTTTTACAATGCACGTGAAAAAATTCGACTTCATTTATCATTTTTTAAGAGAACAATTGACAAAGGTGTGGTAGCGATGATAGATTTTCGAACATTACAAATCTTCGTGAATTATTTTGAAAATAAAGCTATCCTGGTTATCCAAAGAAAAGTAAAGTGAAGAATTTTTTAATGAAATTTCTAAATCGTCGTAATTAAAAAGCAAAGGCTTAGTTATCCCCCTTTTCCCTCTAATTTCATAATAGAAAATCATCCCTTAACTATTCG
>NW_017123619.1:0-267 GCF_001263275.1 Habropoda laboriosa | reverse complement strand
ATTTCACGATGGTGATCGATTGTGGAAGAGTGAAGGAAGAATTTTGGTAATTTTTGGATAGAGCGATGTCGGAGTAGGACAATTGTGGTATCTGTAGCATCGGGGCCTTCATAGCCAAAAATAGGAATCCGACAGGGGAATAGATTCCCGTTGGGTCCCTCAGTATTTTTCCCTAGGTTCCTACATATCTGTCTTTTCTCTTTCTGTATATTTAACCCTTTCACATTAACCCTTATGTCAATAACGAGAATTGTCGTCTACTTTATC
>NW_017123618.1:0-267 GCF_001263275.1 Habropoda laboriosa | reverse complement strand
AGTGATGAAAAACTTATCTAATACTAGCACCAGTATTTCTTGCAATTAATTCCTCTTATCATACGTAACGAGTGTAATTCCCCATTTTAAGGCGTTTAACGATCTCTTGTTACTTCTTCAAAGTGAAAGATATGGTTGACGATAATTGTTGCAATAATTAGAGAATTCACACGAGCGGTAAAACACATTCGATTGAAAATCTTAAGGAGTTAGCCTGAGGATTTCACGAGTCCTTGAGCCATTAAGTTAAGTGTTATAAGCTGTAAA
>NW_017123617.1:0-267 GCF_001263275.1 Habropoda laboriosa | reverse complement strand
ATTACTGAGATGGTTTTGAAGAATAAGTTTCTTATCGATAAATCGTTGATTGGGAAAAAATTTTGTTTTTCGTTTAAATTATTAATTAGAAGAAAGTTAGTTGATCTAGTTTTCTGCGATGTAATCATTCTTGGTGTTTCCTTAACTCTTGCCAATTTTTGCGAAATTTAAACATTGCTTCTTATGAATTCTCGTTAAGAGTGACACAAAGTGACAGTCAAAAGAAAATTCCCTTTTCAAATGAAAACTTCATTTCGTTAATTCATT
>NW_017123616.1:0-267 GCF_001263275.1 Habropoda laboriosa | reverse complement strand
GTGATAATTTACATTGACACGACGTTTGGAAGCCTGCATTTTAGCCGAGGGTGGCCACTTCGAAAAATTTCTAGGAAAATTATTAAGCAACAGGTATCATATGAAAAGGGCTATAATTCGGGAACAAGGTCGTATCGAGTATACGTTTATATGAACTTTTTTTCTTATTTCAACGTACCGAATCCATCCCTGAAGTTACACCCTCATGTTTCGAAACATCCTGCGTTTCAAACAACCAGATCCGGGATTCCCAACTTCGAAACTACG
>NW_017123615.1:0-267 GCF_001263275.1 Habropoda laboriosa | reverse complement strand
CAAAATTGGGCTAGGGGTGCACGGTAAACGTAAGCACCCCATCGAAGCCAACGACGCCGTTCAGGTCGACACGCTTCTGCCTAGGTGGAGTGAGGAGAAGGTGCGGCTAACGGCGAGGGAAGAGGCAAAAGCTTCTCTCGCTGGGATATAAGGCTGATGAACCAACATCTTCACAATCAGTTTCCCCAGAGAACTCTTGAGGCTATCAAGGGTAAGCGCCGACAGGGGGCTTATCGCGAGATGGTCCAGACGTTCTGCCAACAGGCC
>NW_017123614.1:0-267 GCF_001263275.1 Habropoda laboriosa | reverse complement strand
CGTTAAGTGGCGCACCTTCTTCTTTCCAATTTGGAAAAAGCTCATTTAAAGCGCGAGGTTCAAGTACAGCACCAGACAGAATATGTGCACCGACTTCGGAGCCCTTTTCTACGACACAAACGGTTAAATCAGATAAGTCATGTTCAATTGCTAACTGACGAATTTTTATTGCTGCAGAAAGACCAGCAGGTCCTGCACCCACAATAACAACGTCAAACTCCATCGATTCGCGTTCGATGTGTTCCATGTAGGACTCCTCATATTGAA
>NW_017123613.1:0-267 GCF_001263275.1 Habropoda laboriosa | reverse complement strand
AATTTTTTCATACGAGGCTTTGTTTCCGAGAAAATTGAATCGAATTATTCGCTACGAACTGTTACTTCTGTTCATACTTCTACGTTGATAAACAGCGGTAATGTCACATTTCGCAAAGAAGTAGTCCACGCAGAAGATAGTGTAAATCTGCAGCTAAAAAAAAGAATGGTACAGACTTTCGCAGAATTGAAGTGTCGAAATATTGTATCGTCGGTCCATAAATCTTCGATTTAAAGAGCAAAGATTCGATTAGTAAAGACAATTCGA
>NW_017123612.1:0-267 GCF_001263275.1 Habropoda laboriosa | reverse complement strand
ATTAAAGCGAAAATATCCTATTAATGAAGCTTCGTTTGTTTATGTACAGTGTCGCGTCATCCGTGTTACCAAATGATATGGTAAAATTGTAAAAAATGTGGTATTTTAATTTGTACATTACTTAATTGTACATTCAATTATCTCCAATTCATTTTTTAACTATCGTACTCATGTTTAAACACGCAATTAAGTAATGTGCATTCCAACTATAATGTGTAGGTTCAATAGTGAGCACAAAATAAATTTTATTTAACTGATAACATTCAT
>NW_017123611.1:0-267 GCF_001263275.1 Habropoda laboriosa | reverse complement strand
ATGGTGTTTGAAAGATTTCACGGCAGCCTCCCAAAGTCCTCCGAAATGAGGTGACAAGGCAGGCATGAAGTGCCACGTGACTTCCTTGTCCGTGAGGAATCTTCGGACCTTGTCGTCCTCCTGGAGCGCCTGGTATACCTCCGTCAACTCGTTATTCGCGCCAACGAAGTTCGTGCCGTTGTCAGAATAAATGTTGCGGCAGAGTCCTCTTCGAGCCATGAACCGTTTTAAAGCCGCGATGAAGGCCTCGGTGGTCATGTCGCTCAC
>NW_017123610.1:0-267 GCF_001263275.1 Habropoda laboriosa | reverse complement strand
CATAGAACACACTGGCAAATTTTGGAAAATTTGATTGGAAACAAGTGGGACACCCTGTATGTACAATTCTATTGTAGACTCGAATTAGAATTTTAATATAGCATTGAAAAAAATCTTTAATTTAAATAACACAAGCTATAATGCTGTTACTTGGTAGCTAAAAATAATCGTGTTATTCATTTCTTTACGTACAAAATTTAATACACAATTGGAATGCTGTTTCCTTCTTTGTTTTTAACGATATGACGGATATTTGCATTCACGATT
>NW_017123609.1:0-265 GCF_001263275.1 Habropoda laboriosa | reverse complement strand
TACGATGTGGGGGAAAATACAGATAATTAAATATATAGCATTTAAAAATAATTCCTACAACTGAATGTTCCCAACGATATCTTATCTTTTTTTGGTACCGAATACAAAGGTGAGATTTGTTATTCAAAGCTCAAACGGTTCCGGTGTTACTGTTAAACAGGGAGAATACACACATAAAACGTCGGCTAGGTGATAGTAGCTGATCGCGCATTTCACATATCATACTGGTACGATCACGTCCTCTAAATGGCGCACGGTTCTGCTA
>NW_017123608.1:0-267 GCF_001263275.1 Habropoda laboriosa | reverse complement strand
TTTCTCTTCACACTTCGTGCAGCCGTTGCTCGACCGTTCTTTTTCTTTAATCGGTCTTTCGACAGTTCTTTTAACTTCAACGTAGAGCATTCTAGAGCAAGTAAAATTTTAGTTCCATTGAACGGTGCTACAGGACGTGTTTCACTTCCTGTCGTTGAAAGACATTCTAGCACAATGTAATTGCTGCTTTCCTATTCTTACCGCCGCACTTAGGTTTAAAAGAATTGCGCAAACACCGATGAAATCCTTCAAAACCCATTGTTTCCC
>NW_017123607.1:0-267 GCF_001263275.1 Habropoda laboriosa | reverse complement strand
GGATAGTGGTTGCTGAAATAAGCAGAGAATTCCTGTTGCACAAGCAGTGAATCAGGCATGAAATATTCGGTACAACGACAGTTCTGTCAATATTTCTGATATTACCTATTTTAAATGCACAATTTTTTTATCTCTCATTAGCTGATCTACAAGTGATAATCGCCAATATTAATGAAACTTTGATATATGATAGTACTGAAAAATATATTCGACACGTATTTTTTTTCTTTTTATAGACAATCATTTAAATTTGTTTTCAAAAAATCA
>NW_017123606.1:0-267 GCF_001263275.1 Habropoda laboriosa | reverse complement strand
TTTATTGCTTCGAGACACGCGACTTTCCGCGCGCATCACTCAAGGGTGCGGACGACACTTGAGGGTGACCATTGACTTGGGAGCGTCCCTTTAGTTCGTTCTTTGTTTAATAGTTTGCCAATCGTGTATAGTCAACCATCTCCCTTGTCGAAGACGAAATTGTAATAACCAATCGGCGTGTCTCACCCTCGCCAAATGTATCCCGACCGAGGTATCTTCGAACTTTTTCTGAGACCTCGAAATCAGAATCCATTCGGCTAGCAACAA
>NW_017123605.1:0-267 GCF_001263275.1 Habropoda laboriosa | reverse complement strand
CATACGATAGTTTACGAGCAATCAGGTCGTCAAGTTAGGTGAATCACCCTGCATTGTTTTAGTTTTTGTTTTTAAAGATAATACTTATATTTTTGTTGATCTGAACCCTAATAAATGAACATTATTAATAAAATTGTATGTCAATACATTAAAAAAGGAAATATTTCACTGAAAGGCAACTCTTATTTCTTAGGAACAACTTACTCCGAGCTGAAAATAAATGATTTCCTATGAAAAACCAATTACAATGTATTAAATATAAGCTTA
>NW_017123604.1:0-267 GCF_001263275.1 Habropoda laboriosa | reverse complement strand
ACCGTTGACCCAGCTTTTAGGTGTCTCTTCTTTCAACCGACATTCTCTTTTTCTTATATCATCAGTATGTTTCTTATTTTAATCATAATACATTTGCATAATTCGACAGGATATAGAACCTAGTAAAATGAAACAATGCGTTTTCGCTTGCGTACGAAGAAGAATTTAGCACTGGGTCATATTTGACCCGGCATCCGCTGTCCTAAGGCTAACACGTTGACTGCCACGCCAGATTTACATGTTGCTCCTCTCAGGGGGCCAGAAGAA
>NW_017123603.1:0-267 GCF_001263275.1 Habropoda laboriosa | reverse complement strand
TAATTTAGATCGATATTTCGAAAGAACCTTCCAATTTGATAAAACGAAAAACGTAAGCGCCTTATCATTCCTCAACTTTTTTCTATTTTTTCTTTTGTTGGTAAGATCATTATGTCGTCGCTGCAGTGTTTCCTTGGATCTACGTTAAAGTATTTTTTACTTTCGGCACCAACTTACGGAATGACTTAATATATGCGAGTGTTCATTCGATCACGAAGTGGATTTACAAAAAACCAACGAAGTCTTCGATGCGTTCGAACAACAGAT
>NW_017123602.1:0-267 GCF_001263275.1 Habropoda laboriosa | reverse complement strand
TTTCTCCATTGAGCCTTATATCTTCATAGAACCGCGTTCTCTCTCACTAATATTGAAGTCGTGCACACGTCTCGTAATTCCCTTTATATAGTAGTCTCCCGTTTAACGTGATTAAACGTTATACGTTGTTGGAATTCGCGTTGTACGGGAGCCTACTGTATTCATATTTTACGTTTGAATGTGTGTAAGAAATGAATAACGACCTCACTGTGACAAAAGTGGGCTACCGCATTTGTTAAAGGAATTATGAACGAAACGTTCTTCGGT
>NW_017123601.1:0-267 GCF_001263275.1 Habropoda laboriosa | reverse complement strand
TGTCAATTATTCGACTCTTGAGGAGTGAATTTTTTAAAAAATTATGAAAATGGAATCAAAGAGATTTTCCTTGTAAAGAAACTCTCTGTGAAAATATAGATGATCTCAAGGGCTAGAATTTTTTTTTTAAGCTCGAATCAATGCAGTATTCATGAGAGTAAATGGAATTAAAGAAGCTTGCTTTATAAAGAAAGCCTACAGAGCATCTCGATGAGTAAGCAAAATAAAGAAAAAAATATAAGCCTAATTGAACGTGTGTACGATGTT
>NW_017123600.1:0-267 GCF_001263275.1 Habropoda laboriosa | reverse complement strand
TGCTTGTGCCATGGTTTGTGCCTCTTGGTCTTTTAAGGGTATGGCCTTAGGTCAACGGGTGAATCGATCAATGCAGATAAGGTAATATCTAAATCCTTCTGATATAGATGAAACTACAATGTTTATGTGGATATGTTCGAATCTTCCTGAGGGTTTCTGTGTTATAACTCACTGCCGCTCATTTAACTGTCCGAGGTCACAAAATATTTTTTTCCCTGTAATATTAAAAGAATCTTTTTCTTGTGTATCATCAGACAGCGTTTTGTA
>NW_017123599.1:0-267 GCF_001263275.1 Habropoda laboriosa | reverse complement strand
TCCAAATCACCGCGGTGAAATCGTCCGTCCACCGGGCTAATGTGAAGATTTCGAAAGAACCGACGTTACGGACAGAGGGAAATGGCCAACAAGAAAATAGTAAGTGATTAGAGGCAGGCATTTTCTCCCCTCCTGCGAAACCGTCGCGTCGCGACGCGGCCAACGTGATTAGATTTTCGAACGTTAATCGCGTCGTTCGCCCCCATAAGAGTCACCCGTTGTACATAAACTGTACGACATCTCTCGATCCCATAACATCCCGAAAGT
>NW_017123598.1:0-266 GCF_001263275.1 Habropoda laboriosa | reverse complement strand
TATTAGTAAACAAAATAGCAAGTCATAAAATAAATTCAATATCAGAGAAAATATATGAAAAATCCTGAAAGAAGAATTTCAAATTAATTTCAATTGCTGGAAGAACAGTACATATTGATTGTTATGCTGTACCGAAAAAGCAACCTCTCAACCTCTCAATATCAATATCCTATTCGACAAGTCTGAAGAACAACGATGACTAGAATTCAAATGTTTATTTCCCTAAACCTTCAAAATAGTTTCGAAATATTTTATTCGAAGCGGAG
>NW_017123597.1:0-267 GCF_001263275.1 Habropoda laboriosa | reverse complement strand
AATGTCGATAAATTTCAACTCTTCAACCACATTCCTCCTCCCATCATTCTCTCCAAACCCTCGGTCCTATCATTTACATTTCACCTTTCCAATTGTAATTACTTGAATCTCCACTCTGTGTATTTTAAAGTATTTTCAGGAATGTGTTGATTAGCAACATTCCAAAAGGATCTGTCAAATTGACACTGTATGTTGAAAGCTGTAAATATAAAGCAATGTTGATAATTTTCAACTCTTCAACCACATTCCTGTTTCTGTCATTCTCTC
>NW_017123596.1:0-266 GCF_001263275.1 Habropoda laboriosa | reverse complement strand
ATACACATATAACGTCGTGCATCGTGATAGTATTTCTCCGCGATTTTCACGTAACGTACCGGTGCGATACTCGTACTCCAAATTGAATATGATTCTGCTATGCGTTCTGGACATCGGTGTCGAATTATCGAACTACTTTGGTGGTGCAAAAACAAATAACTATATATTTCGTCTTTAAAAATATTCCCTACATATAATTGTTACAAACGAAATCTTACCGTTTGTTGCTACCGAATACAATGTTGTGGTTTGTTTTTTCAATAGCT
>NW_017123595.1:0-267 GCF_001263275.1 Habropoda laboriosa | reverse complement strand
TTAACCAGGCTGTTTATCCACCCCTTCCTCCTCCCGCAGTCGATCGACTCCGCTCGCAAACTCTATGCAACGTCCGTTGCAACAAAGATACACACGCACACAATACTATATCTCCAGAAAAGAAATGGAGAAAAATGTGCGAAATAGGCTTGTCCAATGGCAATTCTACAGTGAAATCTAATTGCTACTTGTTCGCGTTTCTACCGTCGGTGTAACTACGACAACGCGTCTAAATCTCAATTACCGTCCCGCTGTTTCTGGCGCACG
>NW_017123594.1:0-264 GCF_001263275.1 Habropoda laboriosa | reverse complement strand
GGGAAAATACAGATAATTAAATATTTCGACTTTAATTTGAATTCCTTCAGCTAATTGTATTCATCCAAATCTTACAATTTTCTCATCCCGAATGTAAAGGTGTGCCAGGTTCTTCTATATCTCACACGGTTGCCGCGTTACTGTTAAACGAAGCGATTATACAAATATAACGTCGGCAAGGCGATAGTAGTTCTTCGCGACTTTCACATAACGTACCAGTACAGTACTCGTACTCAAAATAGAGTAGGATTCTGCTATGCATTC
>NW_017123593.1:0-267 GCF_001263275.1 Habropoda laboriosa | reverse complement strand
CTCCCTTGCTTCACTTCTCTCCCGGTTTTTTTTATCGAACTAATCTGGATCTTTTCGATCGTCTGACGAAAAAAAGAGAGCCTTCATTTCGTAAGGAAGTTCAATTAAATTTGGACAAGAAACTCATCTTTTGAATCGAACCAGTAGAAACTTTTTCTTATTTCGCGTGTCAGCCAAGTTTCGAATTTCCTTCTTTACTTTTTCCACCTTTGTTTTAGTTGATCGGAAAATTCGTAAATTGATTTCGTACTAACCAAGACGAAACCC
>NW_017123592.1:0-265 GCF_001263275.1 Habropoda laboriosa | reverse complement strand
CCGCAGTATGTTATGTGAAAGTCGCGAAGAACGACAATCGCCTAGCCGTCGTTATAGGTGTATATTCGCTCCATTTAACAGTAACACGGCAAACGTGTGAGATATTGAAAGTACAAACAAAACCTTTGTATTCGGTATCAAAAAATGGTAAGATTTCGGTGGTAATATTTAGTTTTAGGAATTAATATGTACGCCGAAATAATTAATTATCAGTATTTTCTCCCACCATCGTAGTTCGGAAATTCGACGCCGATGTCCAGAATGC
>NW_017123591.1:0-267 GCF_001263275.1 Habropoda laboriosa | reverse complement strand
ATGCATACAGATTCTTATGAGTGTATGCATTATAGTCCTCAGATGTTTCAATTCGTCCAAATACGCCATCCACTATAACCACAGCCTTACGCGTTTTGTAGCGTCCTATTCTTTGAACAAATTGTGTGCAGAAGAGTCTTGGCGTTTGATGTCTCTCGCTGATTCGATGGAGATTCATGATGATGATGAAGATGGTATATTAGCTGATGTTGTGTACCACGTATGAATTTTATTATAAATGTAACAGATCTGTGGTAGTACCTTCTA
>NW_017123590.1:0-264 GCF_001263275.1 Habropoda laboriosa | reverse complement strand
GCTGTTTTCGCGCGACAACCCGCGTTTTGCAGTACTGCAAACGAATGTTTTCTCTTTATATTTGATGTTTCGTCACGTAAATCGTCTTCTAACGAATATAAACTGTAATACTGCTGTTATCCCGCGTCAAACCGCGTTTTGCAGTACTGCAACGAATGTTTTCTCCTTATTTTGCATGTTTCGCCACATAAAACGTGTTTCAACGAATATAAACTGTAATGCTGCAGTTTTCTCGCTACAAAGCCGTTTTGCATTACTGCAAAA
>NW_017123589.1:0-267 GCF_001263275.1 Habropoda laboriosa | reverse complement strand
TTCCGCCAAAGTTAGTATCATATCGTCATCTTAATACTACAACTATAAAATGTCTTAAATTCAACCGAATTCCGGGTTAATTTAAAACCTACCCACTGTATTTCCAAATACTGTTAGTTATCTACTTTTATCATGTTCTGATACAGTTATCCAGAAAATGTCAATTTACGAAAAGTACGGAAGGTAGTGCAACGGAAAATTTGAAACTTATGAATAGAATATGAATTACTGGTTGTATTGGGTTGACCGGAAAGTTCGTACTGAAAT
>NW_017123588.1:0-265 GCF_001263275.1 Habropoda laboriosa | reverse complement strand
AAATCTTACCTTTTTTTAGTACCGAATACAAAGGTGTGCTTGGTTCTTCAATATCTCACATGGCTGCCGTGTTACTGTTAAATGAAGAGAATATACACCTATTACCTCGCGCTTGGAGAAAGTATTTCTTCGCGATTTTCACGTAACGAACCTGTACGATACTCGTACTCTAATTGGAGTACGATTCTGCTAAGCATTCTGAACATCGGTGTCGAATTTTCGAACTACGATAGTGGGGAAAATGCAGATAACTAAATATTTCGAC
>NW_017123587.1:0-267 GCF_001263275.1 Habropoda laboriosa | reverse complement strand
GACCATCTAAAACTTGCCTAAAGTATAGCTTCTTGTGCTTTAACTTTAACCCTTTGCGCTCCTTTGTCGAGTGTGACTCGACGTCAATTTTATTCACAGGTACTACTCCTACGTTAAGTCACACTCGGCATTTTTAAATTGCCAGTTTAAATGTGTACTATATTTCGCAATATTTTTTTTTACTTGGATAAGCAACACTACATATATATGACCCTTTTTTATAACGAAAAACGCCAATTGTGACGAGAAAGGGTCATATGAGTCTTT
>NW_017123586.1:0-267 GCF_001263275.1 Habropoda laboriosa | reverse complement strand
AAATACGCTCAGCTCAGCGTGATTCTTAGCACGACTTTGTTTACTTGTTTTATAAATATCTCGGTAATTATTCATTTTAAGTCCCACTTTGTAATAATACTTTTTTACGCAAAATTTGACGATTCAAATTTAAAAAACCGAATGTGACCCTAATATCTCGATAAAAGAGTAAGGTAATAAAGAACAGATTAGAGCACTGTATGTCCCCCTAGACACCATGCAACTTTTGTTTGAAACATTTTTTCGTACAACGAATAACTTACGAGT
>NW_017123585.1:0-266 GCF_001263275.1 Habropoda laboriosa | reverse complement strand
TGGTAAGATTTAGTTGGGAACATTTATTTATTGGAATAATTTCTAACGATGAAATATATAATTTTTTGTATTTTCCCCCATATCGTAGTTCGAAAATACGGCGCCGATGTCCATAATTCATAGCAGAAACGTGCTCCGTTTAGAGTCCGAGTATCGTACCGGTACGTTTCATGAAAATCGCCAAGAAATACTATCTCCAAGCTGATGTTATAGGTGCATATTCCCTTCTTTTAACGGTAAGAGCGGAACCGTTGAGCTTTGAATAA
>NW_017123584.1:0-267 GCF_001263275.1 Habropoda laboriosa | reverse complement strand
GCGTCCGCACTTGCACCGACGCCTTCGAGGTGGATGCCTCGGGCGAACGGCCCTCTGGTTCCTGGTTGCCTCTCTACTCTTGGACAACTCGGCATGCCCGTCATGTCTCCATCGGCGGTACTGGTTTCCCCGAAAAGGTGTCGCCAGTACTCGTCGAATTCAACAGCGGACGGGCGGTTCACGTCCGAGTCACCCTCGAGTATATAATCGAGGCAACAGCGCTTGTTCTTATTATAGAGTTTCTGCACGATGGCGTACTTCTCTACG
>NW_017123583.1:0-267 GCF_001263275.1 Habropoda laboriosa | reverse complement strand
TTTTTGAAGTTGTGCTAACAGAACCGATCCTGAAATTAGACTATCCCGCTAATTAACAAAACTGCAACCTGTGAAAAAATCCGTACGGAAGACGGTGAAGAGAGCATCTCGAAGCCAGGCCCAGCGCTTCGGGATTCTCCCTGAGCCTGCTCGCTTAGGGGTGGACAGGGATCGGCAGGACGACGCGTCCTCGCTCTTCCCGAGACCCTTAACGTATACTTTTGCGAACGACAGGATACAGACTTTGAATAACATATACTATTGTAA
>NW_017123582.1:0-267 GCF_001263275.1 Habropoda laboriosa | reverse complement strand
CTCACCGTGTTTGAATCCTCGGTGAACGCAATTTTCAACCGTATCTCACGAGCGTGTACCACCGAAGAAAAAGGAAAATTTGAGAGACATCCAAGAAAGTAACACCGCGAGGAAGAAGTAAGTACGTGTGCTGGTCCGGCCGCGCGTCTCCGCCGTCTGGCTGCTTTCATTTCGCGATATTGCGCGGCCAAAAGCGGCAAACTACGCTCGGAGTTCACAAAGAACGATTCCAGGCCACTCGTGAAATTTACAGGGTCCGGTGTGTCT
>NW_017123581.1:0-265 GCF_001263275.1 Habropoda laboriosa | reverse complement strand
AAACATGCAAAATAAAGGGAAAAATTAGTGTGCAGTACTGCAAAACGTGGTTTGCCTTGAGAACTCAGTAGTATTTATGTTTATATTCGTTAAAACACATTTCACGTGGTGAAATATGCAAAATAAAGAGAAAACAGTGATGTGAAGTACTGCAAAACGTGGTTTGTCGCGTAGAAAACAGCTGTATTTCAGTTTATATTACTTAAAACTCGTTTTACGAGGCGAAACAAGTATAATAAAGAGATAACAGATGTTTGCAATACAG
>NW_017123580.1:0-267 GCF_001263275.1 Habropoda laboriosa | reverse complement strand
CCATTTTGCAAAAAAGGTCAAGAGTTTAGAGGCTTCGACACGAACTAATATTTCAGCGTATCGGAATGTTCCCGCTATTTGTCCACGAATCTTCTCACTTCTCTTTTTTTTTTTTGTTTTCATCTATCTGTTTCGTTCTCTCCTCTCGTCGCGAATGATCTCGATTGACCCTGTGTCGCGAACCATTTAAATTTAATCAGCTTCTTTCCCCGTTGCTGGTGCTGCAGCTGGTGCTGTTGCGACTACTCGTGTTCCCGTTGCGGTTTG
>NW_017123579.1:0-266 GCF_001263275.1 Habropoda laboriosa | reverse complement strand
AGACGTATATATACGCCCTCTACATTCCTCTTACTTTATCACCTTGTTTTATTTTTTTATTTTGGTCAACGAGCGTAACGATTTACGATAGCGACTCATATGCAAATATCACACCGTCTATATTGATAGTTCTTTGCGAAAGTGCGCCGTAATCAAAGGGTTAAAGGAGTATTTCAGTCTAGACCTTTCGAAAAATCGATTTCTTTTTTTCTTGCATTTTGCGGAGGTACGAATCTTCAAGAACGTACTGTTAAATTTTTGCAGGA
>NW_017123578.1:0-266 GCF_001263275.1 Habropoda laboriosa | reverse complement strand
GTATGCACGAATTTGTCAAGTAGAGATTGTAGCAAAATCTCTTTTTAAATTCTATTTTTTTTTATGAAAATCATTGTTATCACTGTTACACATTGATTAGTAGAATATCGTTTACCAAATGTTTTTACGATTCAATATGAAACAAATACGTAATGTGTATGTTACAATTATGTAGTATTAGGTAATAATAGTGTAATAGAATCTTTTACAGTAATATTTTAACACAATTTTTAAATATCTCACGTCTCTCGTTTTTTCACTCGTCT
>NW_017123577.1:0-266 GCF_001263275.1 Habropoda laboriosa | reverse complement strand
TGTTAACCTTTCCTTCAACCCTGTTGATTTTTGAATTTCTCCAACCCCTTCTTTCCCTCACTTGCCCCTCCTCTCACTCTTTCTCTCTCTCCATGTTAATCTTTCCTTCAACCCTGTTGATTTTTGAATTTCTTCACTCCCTTCTTTCTCTCACTTGCCCCTCCTTTCTTTCACTCCTCTCACTCTTTCTCTCTCTTCGTGTCAACATTTCCTTCGATCCTGTTGATTTTTAAATTTATCTCTCCATCCCCTAGCCCACTTCTTTC
>NW_017123576.1:0-266 GCF_001263275.1 Habropoda laboriosa | reverse complement strand
TCAGTTGACACCTTCGCTGCCACTGACGCACCGTATGCGGTTCAGAATGCATTTCCCAGCGATCGCGGGACATTTAGCAACAACAGGACCAAAATGTTCTCCTCAACGAAACTATAGTCGTTGCAAAACTTAAAGGACACTTCTCCGAGAAATGTAGAGAAACTTTGGAGATTGTGAAACACCCTAATAACATCCATAGAGACACCCGATCTAAGCTCAATTTAGAGCTCCATCCTCGAAGTTTTTCAATTTCTCAGCTGACAAAT
>NW_017123575.1:0-266 GCF_001263275.1 Habropoda laboriosa | reverse complement strand
TGGAAACGGTCGGGAGCGACCGATGCCCTGTTTGCTCACTCGATGACGCATCGCCACGAGATCTTCTGCCCTTTCCGATTAACGCACCGGTGCCGCTTAAGGACCCACCGAGAGGAGTTTCGATCTGGTCTGGATAGATAGAGCTTTATTCGGAAATTTTAAAGGGCTCGCTTTTGGTTGGGCGTTTGAAGCTTGAAATGGACGGTTACTGTGAGTCTTACTGCGTTTATGTGAAATATTGCATTTGTGATTTTAGAATTTTGAGA
>NW_017123574.1:0-266 GCF_001263275.1 Habropoda laboriosa | reverse complement strand
TGTAGCGACACCTTCTACGCTCTGCCACCAGAGGGACGGAGTAACCGCAAATTCTCGCTAGTCTTCGTAAAGGCTCCTGTTTGTATATATAGAACTTCTGAGCTGAGTCTTTCCAATCCCTCCCTTACATTAGAGACGTTTTAAAAAATTTTCTCTATAATTACTTATGCAATTAACAAATGTTAATCCAAAAACATCATAGCAGATAGTAATATAGACGAATAAGTTGGTAAATGGCCCTAAGCCAATAGGCACAACTTCTACTA
>NW_017123573.1:0-266 GCF_001263275.1 Habropoda laboriosa | reverse complement strand
TGTAACCTTTTGTAATATACATTTTAAACAATAATTTTACAATAAACAATCGATTTATTAACAAATAATTGCATTTCTTCGTGTTTCCGGATGTTTAAGTCGTTTCCTGGTATTTCATGGGGTCCTGGAAGGTCCATCTGTAAT
This sequence comes from Habropoda laboriosa, assembly GCF_001263275.1. NCBI lineage: Eukaryota > Metazoa > Arthropoda > Insecta > Hymenoptera > Apidae > Habropoda > Habropoda laboriosa. The sequence continues at coordinate 122 of NW_017123573.1, read as the reverse complement.
TCACACGCAAAGAACATTAATTTTTCTAATTGTTTATAAAAATTATTAACAATTTCCGACTAATTTATCGAATGCAATGGTTAATTCATTGCAAAATTAATTTATGAAGCTGTTTTATGAAG
>NW_017123572.1:0-263 GCF_001263275.1 Habropoda laboriosa | reverse complement strand
GTACGATACTCGTACTCGAAATGTAGTACGATTCTGCTATGCATTCTGGGCACCGGCGTCGAAAATTCGAACTACGATGTGAGTGAAAACTCAGATAATTAAATATTTCGACGTAAAAATAATTGCAAATACTAAATGTGACCAAAGAAATCTTAACTTTTTTTGGTATCGAATCCAAAGTTTGGGTTTGGTACTTCAACAGCTCACACGGTTGCCGTGTTACTGTTAAACGAAGCGAATATACAAATATAACGTCGGCTAGG
>NW_017123571.1:0-266 GCF_001263275.1 Habropoda laboriosa | reverse complement strand
TTTAATCGACAGCGAAAGTGTTGATCCTGCGGATCACGTCAGCGGAGTCACTCATGCGTGCCTCCATTCTTGCTTTTTGTTCTTAACTTATCAACTCGTTTCGCCGTGACCTTTCTCCGCATTTTCTAGCGAATAACTACTTCTCTCTTTTCTTTTTCGCTGTGTGTAGCGATTATCATATTTATGAGTAGCGTTTCCGAGGGAAAGATTGTATTTGTACGGCTGATTCTTCTGATAGCGGAGAGCGTGGTATTATCTATACGTTC
>NW_017123570.1:0-266 GCF_001263275.1 Habropoda laboriosa | reverse complement strand
CACATTTATTTCGACTGTTCTATACCTCTAGAACAACGATTAACGTTTTATTTAGAATATCGAGTAGTAATTTTTGATATAAATGTCACGTTTGCCTTTATTTGCAAGTTAAAGTAGACCTTTAAATCCCCCAAAAGTAGCTTAACGAGAATTACATAAGCTTGAAGTTAACAGGGAAAATGCTGAGAATTTTTCAACACTTAGGTAATCACACGATAGAAATCTGACGTTTCATATTACACGACCTGATATTTTTACCATTAAAC
>NW_017123569.1:0-266 GCF_001263275.1 Habropoda laboriosa | reverse complement strand
GAAACTCGGTTAAATATTAACTGGGCAAGACAAGTTAATTCGTCCATTCGTTGGCCAATAGTCCGTAGGAATTCTGGATCTAAATATGTTACTGAAATCAAAAGAAGAAAATGTTAAAAATAAAGTTCCATCGAAATCTGTTCAATTTGCAAGATGGTACCTGCTCTGAGGATAGTGTCAGAAACATACGATGTCTTATCGTAGAAACACCGAACCTAAAAAGCTACCAAAATCCAAATGAAAATCTGTCGAAGAATCCTTTTGCT
>NW_017123568.1:0-266 GCF_001263275.1 Habropoda laboriosa | reverse complement strand
CTACGGATGAAATAAGTTTTAGACGTGAACGTTATCTTTGATACTATCCCACATAGCTAGCTGGCTTTCTGCAAAATGCAGACGTCGAGGATAATCTTCGGGGGTGATATACTTTGGGGGAAATTATGCAAATAAATCGTGCTTTCGCCAGTATTAACAGGTTAAAGTGTCGGACCCGCTTTGACACTTTGCGGTTCTACGTCTGACTCGACGTAAGAATTTTTCCCTTCAGATATCGTGCAGTGATGAATTATAAATTATTTAAC
>NW_017123567.1:0-266 GCF_001263275.1 Habropoda laboriosa | reverse complement strand
CGTTAATTATCAAATATTCTGTCGGTAGATAGAACAATGAGTTTTTATTTAAGAAAATATTTTGCATTCGCTAAATCGTATTCTAGAAAATTCGAAGATCGTCTTAGTATCGTATGAACATTGCTTCCTTCGAATTACACGAACGAAATTTCCAATATTTTTTATCTTTACCTTCACAGTTACAATTTATAATCGTATTTTCGCACGGTTCGATCGCTAGACGTACAATTTAACTTGCAACGCAGGGATGGCCCCTTTTTTTCCCG
>NW_017123566.1:0-266 GCF_001263275.1 Habropoda laboriosa | reverse complement strand
TTTAGTAGTTTTCTGGTAACAAAATTCGAAACTTGAAGCAACCACGGATAGCAAATGTGCGAATCTTTTACCGGGAAGATAAAACATTTTAAGTGAGAAAGTGTGCAAAAGGGTACCAGGGTACCTGGTGATTGGGTTAAAAACATATATGTTAAAAAAAAGAAACGCGCATCTCCGAATGACAATATCCATCCACTGATATCGTTTACTAAACCGTTTACAAATCATCAATTTAACTCGAAAAAAAACTGAAAGAAGAATGCTAG
>NW_017123565.1:0-266 GCF_001263275.1 Habropoda laboriosa | reverse complement strand
GAAAATTTCGTGTAAATTGGTTCACGTTGCTACGAGCTACAAACGGTTGAAGATTAGGAAAATCCCACTATAACTGCAATAAATCTGAAGATTCCTACATCTTTCGATGCCTCCCGCTTGCTTATCCTTCAATCGATTTCGATGAAATTTTCAGGATATGTATAATTGACGTAGATCTACAAAACGTATGTCTTAAATTTTCATTACAAGCTCGGATAAAAAAGTTGTAAACAGCGACCTTTACAATTTCCACAGATTGCAATTGT
>NW_017123564.1:0-264 GCF_001263275.1 Habropoda laboriosa | reverse complement strand
AAATGGAGTACGATTCTGCTATGCATTCTGGACGTCGGCATCGAATTTTCGAACTACGATGGTCGGGGAAAATACAGATTCTTAAATATTTCGGCTTTAAATATAATACCTTCATCTAAATGTAACCAAGGGAATCTTTCATTTTGTTGATCCCGAATATAAAGGTGTGCTTGATTCTTCAATATATCACACGGTTGCCCGGTTACCGTTAAACGAAGCGAATATACACCTATTACGTCGGCTAGGCGATAGTAGTTCTTCGCG
>NW_017123563.1:0-266 GCF_001263275.1 Habropoda laboriosa | reverse complement strand
GCATAGTCACAGCCCAAAGTCCATCTTCCCAGAACCCTTAAATAGCCCTATTTTCTCCATTTCTGCGTTCATTCTCTATTTTACCAGGCGCACGTCGCGTAATCAAAATCTCTGTCAAATAATGTTCTGTTTCTACGCAACGACGATCCTTGAGTGTTTTAATTCAGCGATACCCCAATATCTGCTCCTAGTTTCGAGGAATTTATAATGTAGTAGACACTTTGATAAGTGTTCCAGAATTGTTTCAGCGTGTTAGAAAGCCAAGA
>NW_017123562.1:0-266 GCF_001263275.1 Habropoda laboriosa | reverse complement strand
TCCTACCCTTATGGGGTGGTTTGGAAGCATACATTAGAGGTTGAATGTTGATCATCGTTCGTTAGAGGAATTTGGCTTGTTATTCCATAAACTGCACGAAATCTCCGAATCTTAGTTGTACACGGGTTGTAAATTAAATGCCCTTGGAAATTTCCTACACGTCTCTTGCCAGGTCATTAAGAGCAGCCACATTCATGGTACACATGCTAATGGCTTGTCCTTTATAGGCCTGGAAGGCTGGGTCCTTAATCAGATCTCGTTTAATG
>NW_017123561.1:0-266 GCF_001263275.1 Habropoda laboriosa | reverse complement strand
TTCCCAAGTGCTCCGAAAAGACAAGATTCTCACTCGCGATCTTCAGATCCATAGCGTCACTAGCCAACCGTTTCACACCTCCTATCGTTCTTCTAAATCTACTACACGATAATCGAGAAGAAACTCGAAATTCATTTTTTTTCAGCATCGGAAACGAAAAATTCTGAATGAAAAATAGAGCGCAGAGAGAGAGAGAGAGAGGGTTGGCTCTTTCACCTAGCTGGAGCACGATAAACGTTTCACTCAGTTTTTGCATAAACGGATGA
>NW_017123560.1:0-266 GCF_001263275.1 Habropoda laboriosa | reverse complement strand
GGGTCACCCAAGTATAAATGTCAAAATTGATTAAATAGAAGGGATGACCCACCATGGGTCATCGATTGGTACCCTTATTTACCAAAGTAACCCACCGATGTGTCATCGAGTGACGCTCTTATTTGCCAACGTGACCCACCGATCATTCCGCCATGAATGACAGAAAAGATTAAATAGACGGAGTGACCCACCATGCGTGGGTAACCATACTATTTTATAATATTCTACGAAAATAAAAATGCAAAATTCAAGTATTAACGATAATA
>NW_017123559.1:0-266 GCF_001263275.1 Habropoda laboriosa | reverse complement strand
TTAATTTCTTTGGAAAATGTGTCGTATTTTTGAACGAAGAGGAGAAGGTGAGAGTTAACGCGAAACTGAAATCTGAAGAATAATTGCTCCCAATTAATTCGTGTCACGTCTAATCGAAGAGCTTCCTTTTCCAAAGTATAATAGAGTCTCGATCACCTAAACGACCGATGACAGGAACCTCCATTAACATTTGAGAAATAAAAACAGATGCCAAAGAGAATTCAACGTTGACATTCCCAAAATATTCGAAACAACGAGAACAGGAT
>NW_017123558.1:0-266 GCF_001263275.1 Habropoda laboriosa | reverse complement strand
TTATAGCACACACTGAAGCACACGTTGTTTCACATCTTCTGAGGTTGTCAGTTACCTTTCCTGGTACATAATATTTTTCAACGTTCCTTTATGACAGAAATCAGTCCGAAAGACGAAATTGGTCCACCGCATTCTATACAACGATTCGAGAAAATCTTATTAACACGTTCTCTACTGGGCCATTTTAAGCAAACTTTTAAAAGGACTCAAACACTCTCCTCGATTTTTCTCTTTAAATCACTTTTTTATCTTCCAATTTTCATTCT
>NW_017123557.1:0-266 GCF_001263275.1 Habropoda laboriosa | reverse complement strand
AACTGTAAGATTTTTCAGTACGAGTTTTTGCATACGTATTTATTCATATTTCGAGAATATTCACTATTTTTTTAAAGTGAAAATAGTCAAAATTGACTGAATTATAAATTATTCAGTACGGTTCCGTTAAAAAATAGTTCCACTGGCTGACATGATTCTAGCCATTCTACTTATCTGAAAAAGCCAAGGAGATTCTTGATTATGTTACAATTTCATGACATTTTCTCGTTTAATGTTTAGCATTACATTCTTTTGTGACAATTGGA
>NW_017123556.1:0-266 GCF_001263275.1 Habropoda laboriosa | reverse complement strand
CAGCTACGGAGGAATTATAAAATGCTTAGAAGCTCTATGAAGGTGTGGTTGGTCAGTGTCGCATAGGAAGCCACGGGATCTGTGACGATAACGCCATAGCTTTCATAAGCGAAGACGCAAGTCGAGGTACATGGTTGCTTCGAATTTATAGGGAACGGTGTTGATTTGTGTCACGATCGACCACCTTCTCTGTGAATGCAGAGAATTTGAACCATGATGGCGAACATGTGACATGAACCACTTAGGAAACAATTAAATTCCTGAAA
>NW_017123555.1:0-266 GCF_001263275.1 Habropoda laboriosa | reverse complement strand
CCACAACCCACAACGAAGGAATCCAGAAGCAGAAGGTAACTTCTGCAAAAGGCGGGGACACGCCGAAAACGAGTGCAGGACTAAAACCGGAAGATTCACAAACCACATCTAAACGATACGGAGATAACACCAACGAAACGAGGATAAAGTACAAAATTAACAATCAATGGTTTGATTCCCACAACAGAGCGAATAACTGTTTAAAAGGCTCCCGCATGGAGTTTTAGGCCGATAAAAATCCTCACGGAGAGTGGAATTTATTCTCA
>NW_017123554.1:0-266 GCF_001263275.1 Habropoda laboriosa | reverse complement strand
AATTAATAATAACTGAGATTTCGATAATTCATCGTCTGACGTTCCACTTAAAAACGACCGTCAGTTTGATTGGGTGAAGCGTTAATTGTCGACCCCTTAACGAATTCGCCTCGTCTAGGCTCTTTAAAAATTCGGCAATTTCTGGGAATTATCGCGAATTTTATGTCGAGCCTTTGCCTATTAGTGGATGGCATTAGGAGTCACAGGCAGACTTTGTATTTCACCGAAAACAAAGATTTGCATTAAAAACCTCGGTACTTTAATAT
>NW_017123553.1:0-266 GCF_001263275.1 Habropoda laboriosa | reverse complement strand
GTGAATCTACTTAATTGCTAATTTTCATTCGGCCGATGAAAAGTAATTAATCGGGGAATATCGTTTGAATTTTTTCCCCCGCGCTATAAATATTTACCTCGCGAGAAAAGTCGTTCATTTAGGTAAATTACGAGCAAAGCTTACGAAGTTCTTGCAAATTAGCGAAACTTCGATTTACTGGAATTTACTTGAATGCGCGTATCTTATTAAACGAGAACGTTGGAGAATAATTTTCTCGCGTTTGAACGAATCTGGAGAAATTTTCA
>NW_017123552.1:0-266 GCF_001263275.1 Habropoda laboriosa | reverse complement strand
GCCTAATGCAAACGTTTAAGCTGTTCTTTAAAAAGAAACGCTAATTATTCTTCCAAGTACTTGGAAGTAAAGCGGAAACTTTAATAAATAAACGACTAAACGAACGAATAAAGTTGCTTTACTCCATTCTCTCGTAATCTTCGTTTTTCGCTCGAATTTCGGACTTGGAGAACCTTGGCAATGACTGAGAAGTGGCCGACTCGCACTACTTACCGACTCCGGAAAAATTTCGAACGTCCGAGAAACGGTTGACTCGCACTACTTGC
>NW_017123551.1:0-266 GCF_001263275.1 Habropoda laboriosa | reverse complement strand
TACGCGAACGCGGTTAATAGTTTCATTAGCATTCGACAAACGTATCGGAACTTTAATGGCCCGGAAAATTTGAGAGTTCGATGCAGAAGTTGTTTCTGATTCGTCCTTCCTCGGTTTTAGAACCTCGGTGACATCGAAGCTTTTAAATGTCGGTTTCACTGGTTATAAATTACATATGTAACATAGTATAGTTTTTTTTTTGTCAACACGTTTAGTAGTTTCATTAGCATTTGATAAAGATTCTGGAATTTTAACGAGCAGACAAA
>NW_017123550.1:0-266 GCF_001263275.1 Habropoda laboriosa | reverse complement strand
CTTTTCAAACAGGCGAACTTCTCTTCAGCGAATAAACAAACAAATTTGAACCTCGAATTTTCTGAAGGTAGATAATTTTGAAAAGTGTCTAAATCGAAGTTCAATGAAAAAATGTCAAAAATTAATCTCTTTTCCGGAGATAACAAACACTCTACGTTGTTAACTTTCAATAACTGCTATTTTGTTCATTTTAAATAGTTTTCCATGGATTTAGGTTCTAGCTTTTCACAAATTCGTTTGCTGTGTTCGTTTGATTTATTTGATAA
>NW_017123549.1:0-266 GCF_001263275.1 Habropoda laboriosa | reverse complement strand
AGTTACCTATGGGAATTGTAGTATAAAATGTTAGAAATAAATAGGCGGACAGAGAGGGTATACTCGGTGTCCCGGTAATTATGGCGAAACAAAGAAGATACCAGAGTTTTCAGGTAATTCTCGTTTCGCGAATTTTTTGCGCCGGAATTTTTACTTCAAATTGTAGGGGGAATCAGGCAGTATGTAATGACGCAGTCATTCAGGAGCTTTGGCGACGCGAGTGTTATTCGCAATTTTGTGTGTTATTCACCTGAATTTTTTACGCA
>NW_017123548.1:0-266 GCF_001263275.1 Habropoda laboriosa | reverse complement strand
AGTATATCTGTATTATTTGTAAATTTGACAATTCAATTTAAGAACAAATAGACGAAAATATATCTTGATGTTATTCTCTAAATATGAGGTTTCATAGTCAAAGGAAGCACAGTTGAATTTTATTCATCCTTCGTTACCAATAAATTGATTTGCTATTTATTCACACTGCAGTTGGAATTGCACTGAAGATTGTCAATGCAACTAATACCTTGATTACTCGCGAAACATACAGCTAGCGGAGATAAAGTTCTTTGGCGATGACAATG
>NW_017123547.1:0-266 GCF_001263275.1 Habropoda laboriosa | reverse complement strand
ATTAAATTTTTCCTCTGGACGTTCAATTTGTGGAAAATTTTAAATTGAAATTTTTTTTCTCTCGTTTTTTTCTTAGTGGGGATAATTATCCTTGGGGTGACAAACGGGAAGAACAAATTGGGTTTACCATGACGAATTCAAGTACTTGTGCAAATATGTGCAATTACGAGTGAAAAATTAACGTCAGATATCGATTATGTACTCGTTGCTTAACTGTACTACTAATTACACATACTAATTCCTCGTATTATGTAATTCTTAACGAT
>NW_017123546.1:0-266 GCF_001263275.1 Habropoda laboriosa | reverse complement strand
AACATTTCTGCCCGGTGACGTCAACCTGACAGATAAATATCACTTGAAAAAAATTACTCCGCGAAGCTTCTTTTCTTTTCGTATTAAACGGGCTGTTCAACCCTTATGTCACTAACCAGAATTGTCGTCTACTTTATCGTCCAATTTTAGTAGTTTTCTGATAAGAAAATTCTGAACTCGAAGCAAACAGGGATAGGAAATGGGCGAAATAACAACGATCCGGCCGGATATTCAAATCTTTCACCGGGAAGATAAAATATTTTCAA
>NW_017123545.1:0-266 GCF_001263275.1 Habropoda laboriosa | reverse complement strand
ACAAGCATCATCACGGTCACGAACACAAACACGAACACGGTCACAAGCACGACCACAAGCATGGTCACGACCACAAACACCACGGAGACCATCATCATCATCACGGTCATCAGCATCACTCGAAACACGAGCATCACGAGGAACACAAACATCACGCGGAACATCATCATCACCACAAGCACAATCACCACAACGAGCATCACCATCATCACGATCATCACCACGTCAACGAGCATCATCATCACCACACCCACAAGGAGACCGAG
>NW_017123544.1:0-266 GCF_001263275.1 Habropoda laboriosa | reverse complement strand
CATGTATGAAAGTGCATAAATTATTTGTGCAAAGCTGCAAAATTAATGAAAAACCAGAAGGGTGTGCGGTATCGCTGCTGACACTCCGCACAAAAATTATTAATAACTAATTACTGAAAGGATTTAGAGCAATAAAATCTATATGTGAAAGTTACTAAAGGTTCACACTTCATTCTTCAATCATGAAAGTTCACAAATTCACCGTAAATAATGAGTTATTAATGATTTTTCCCTGGCCGACTTTATGTAGCGTCTGGGTGGCGGCC
>NW_017123543.1:0-266 GCF_001263275.1 Habropoda laboriosa | reverse complement strand
AGAAATAATCCAACAGGTTAATTACACAAAATATCTAACTACCCTAAAAATTCATCTAAAAATGTAGAAAAATGTTTCTCCTAAAACTTCACAACATCCTATCTCCCAAAAGATCTACAATAAAATACACCCTAAATCACGGTAACCAATCCGCCAAAGAAGCAGATAATTCCAGATAACAGAGCAAGCACCAAGAAAAACATAAAAAAAAGAAAAGATGATTCTTCTCCGTTGTCCTCCGTTCCTTCTAACAATGTACCATTTCA
>NW_017123542.1:0-266 GCF_001263275.1 Habropoda laboriosa | reverse complement strand
TTTCGTTGACAAGGTAATGCGATACGGCTGACCGAGCGTTTTTACGCGCCAAATGAACGAGCTGTGGCTCGTGTCCCGCGTGATTTACGTGTTTTACGCGCGCAAACGTGCCTCGTCGCGAATTTCAACGGAATCTGTGCACGCTAATTACACACTTTGTGGATTGTCTCTCCACTCGTGCGAGCGGCTTTTTTTTTCTCTCATTCTGTGTTTATAGTGTGCGATATATCGTGTGTGCGTGTACGAGTTTCATCGCGTTTCGTGCG
>NW_017123541.1:0-266 GCF_001263275.1 Habropoda laboriosa | reverse complement strand
GTCAATGAGCTTTTCGTACAAAACGAAGCATCGATGATACTGAAAGAAATTCCAACGAGCAAAAAAAAAGTTTCGAAAACCAAAAAAATTCTCTGGGTCCAAAAAACATGCCACATAAAAAAGAAGAAAATCACAAAAAACTCCATCCTGTCGTTAAAAATATAGCTACTAATTTGTCAACAGTTGCACAACAAAAGAGAAATGACGTGTGTTCTGTTCGAAGGACAACTCATGACAAAAAGCAGCGAAACAAATGAGAGAGGTGT
>NW_017123540.1:0-266 GCF_001263275.1 Habropoda laboriosa | reverse complement strand
TTATCAACTTTTCTAAAATTTTGATAAATAACCATACTATTACACATCATGAAACTTCTAAAAAATTTAACGAGACACAAAAGCTTCGAGCAACTTCTGAACTTTCAACCTCATCAACCTTCCCAAAATTCTGATAAAACTCGAAAAGGTAGCATGTAATAATCATACTATTCCACATCATCAAATTTCCCAAAAAAGAGACTCCAATCTAAACGAGACGCAAAAGCTACGCAAAGCTTCGAACAACTTCTGAACTTTCAACCTCT
>NW_017123539.1:0-266 GCF_001263275.1 Habropoda laboriosa | reverse complement strand
AAATGCATCTGGATCGTTGAACCAAAGGAAACTTAAAAAAGTCTTCTACTTATTTTTCCTCTACGCCTCCTTTCGTTCTTTTGCGGTGATTTTTGAGAGGGAGAGAAATAAAGAGAGTGACAGAGAGCGAGAGAGAGAAAGGGAGAGATTGCCGTCCGTTCGTTATGTCGAATATTTAATTTTGTTTCCGATGGGTTCGATTCATTGTTAGTTTCGCCACTCAGAGGCCAAAATTTCAGCATCAAGGCACATACTTGGTGTTCAAT
>NW_017123538.1:0-266 GCF_001263275.1 Habropoda laboriosa | reverse complement strand
CCAACGTCGTGACGACCTATTCAGAAAATCATATTTAACCGTGTTAATTACGGTTAAGCGAGTGAATAATTTTTGTAATCGTGATTTTTCTGCGAAATTTTATTAGATCGGTGCAAATGAAATGTCGCTTTTTCAACAGCTGCAATTACCGGATCGATATTGTATATTACAATTTTATACGTAATAGTTAAGACGAAGTGTTCATGTGTATCGAATTGTAAAAAAATTCATAACACTATTGCTCGGACATTATTATTTGACGTGAT
>NW_017123537.1:0-263 GCF_001263275.1 Habropoda laboriosa | reverse complement strand
GAGAAAACATTCGTTTGCAGTACTGCAAAATGCGGTTTGTCGCGAGAAAACAGCAGTATTTCACTTCATATTCGTTAAAACACGATTTACCTGGCGAAACGTGCAAAATTAGGAGGAGACAGACATTTTGCAGTAATGCAAAACGTCTTTGTAGCGAGAATACTGCAGCATTACAGTTTATATTCGTTAAAACACGTTTAATGTGGCGAAACATGGAAAATAAAGAGAAAACATTCGTTTGCAGTACTGCAAAACGCGTTTTG
>NW_017123536.1:0-266 GCF_001263275.1 Habropoda laboriosa | reverse complement strand
TTTTTTTCTTTTGCTAAAATCGAAAGAAATTTCGTTGAAACCTTGCCATTTCTTTATTTCTCAGTATTTTTTTATCATTCTATTTCAGACGATAGCCACACGTCTACAGATTAAGAATATGTTTGCATTTTGTATTTTGTGTAAATACGTCTGATATCATATCAACCGTCGAGAAGGATATTTTTCAAGGCGCTCTCTTCACAGTGGTCCTATTTTACAACAAATGGATATTTTCACTTATAAAAAATATTTTTGTTTTCTTAAAA
>NW_017123535.1:0-266 GCF_001263275.1 Habropoda laboriosa | reverse complement strand
CTGATTTATTTTACGATCTATCGTTCGTGACCTGAACACATTCACCGAGAGAATGGCTGATGAGTACTTTTTTTTAACGAGAAGCAACGGATAAGGAGCCATGAATCAAAGAAATATGACGAAATCTTTGCTACATCTGCAAGGTCTTTCGTGTTTCATTTTTCCACCGTAGGCGAAAGTGATCCCAAGGGACAACAATGGATATTAGCGTTGACGCCTTTCGAGAGATAAATCTGGCCTTTTTTAGCGAGTCACGAGCGAACGTT
>NW_017123534.1:0-266 GCF_001263275.1 Habropoda laboriosa | reverse complement strand
AAGTTTGAAATAATTATATCATTAAAGTATTAGTATGAAAACAAAATGACAAAGCCATAAGACGAAGAACATTGACTTTCACTATTTAAAAACTGCGGAATATAAATCGAAGCACTTGGTGGAATTTCAAATTTCGTCACTTCGTAATAGCAGAATGCATGGTAGAACATATCACGATTGTGGGATTTTAAATTTAATATCTGTATGATCTTTAGGACTGGAATTTTTCGACCTCGAATTTCACGACTCTGACATCGTGGGACTTT
>NW_017123533.1:0-266 GCF_001263275.1 Habropoda laboriosa | reverse complement strand
TTCCAATGAATAATTTAAATCGAGTAACAATACCTATCTAAAAAATTGTATTTCGTTCGATTCTGAAATTCATAGGAAATATTAAATTAAACTATGAAATTTCCTGTAACGATGCGACTTAATATAGTAATTAGTAGCGGAGCAACAATAGGTACCCTTGAAATAATTCGCACAATCTGGACGTATGTGTATCAAGTTGGAAGCTAGATATTCTCGAGTAACAATAATTGCTGTCGCATAATTGAAAGCAGTAACATTTTACTGGA
>NW_017123532.1:0-265 GCF_001263275.1 Habropoda laboriosa | reverse complement strand
CTGCTGTGCATTCTGAACATCGGCTTCGAATTTTCTCTCTGTGATGGTGGGGGCAAATACAGATTATTAAATATTTCGAATTTAAATATAATTCATTCAGCTAAATGTAACCAAGGAAATCTTACAATTTTAGATCCCGAATATAAAGGTGTGCCTGGTTCTTCAATATCTCGCACAGTTGCCGTGTTACTGTTAAACGAAACAAATATACACCTATAACGTCGGCTAGGCGATAGTAGTCTTTCGCGACAGTAACATAACACTC
>NW_017123531.1:0-266 GCF_001263275.1 Habropoda laboriosa | reverse complement strand
TGGTCGTTATTTACAGTAGAGGTATGCGAATCGATGTGAGATAAAAAGTAGGAAAAAATGAAAAAGACAATTTACTTTAAGATACTTTTGACAAGTGTCGAAAATTACAAGTTTCAAAAAATTCTAAGACTATTACTATGGATTATTCTTTGCAACAGAGTAATGAAGAGCACTGCATGCAAATCAAGGTGCAATCAAAAATTGGAAAAACTGAAAGAGACCGCTTTCTCTAATAGTTACTTTCGACAGGTGTCGAAAATTACAAA
>NW_017123530.1:0-266 GCF_001263275.1 Habropoda laboriosa | reverse complement strand
TCGCTTTTTGGACTTTTCTAACATTTTCTTGCTTATATTGTAGAATAAATATCCTTTTTCTATAATTCACGATTTTTATTCTTTCATATGCATGCAACAGAAATCCGAATGTAACCTAAAACCGATTCAGCAGCATCCGTGTGAAACAAGCGCGTGGAGGAGAGCGAGGAGATCGTAAATATGGATTCGTAACATATCGGTGCGAGTCAGAAGTGACTCCGGGATAGGACTCCGCGGTTCAGTACTCCGAGGGTTAGTCACTGGAG
>NW_017123529.1:0-266 GCF_001263275.1 Habropoda laboriosa | reverse complement strand
ATGCATTTAGGTCATTGCATTTCAAATTTGAGACGCTAGAAGAATTTCCAAAATTAAGAAATTTGTCATTTTCGTGAGAATAATGAATTTCCAAAATTAAGAAGTTTGTCATTTTCGTGAAAATAATTACGGGAAAGATTTGTAAATTGGCAGAAAAAATATCGCTGACCCTGTTAACAAAGGAAATTTTATAAAAATTAGTGGACGATACTTGGTACGAAATTATTGCAAAATTTCTCCAAACGCGAAAGAAGGATAGTTCCATC
>NW_017123528.1:0-266 GCF_001263275.1 Habropoda laboriosa | reverse complement strand
AGTGGTGCAGAAGTAAGATATCAATTTACAAATAGTGAAATACTATAGTGTAACGAAATTTGATTGATTTAACGCTGGAAATAGGGGATAAGTGATAAGAAAGTGAATAGAAACGTTGAAAACGCGGATAGAACAGACTGAAGATAGAGCTATTGCACTGTTTTACATACTATACGTATAATTTACTATGTTCTGTTGGAAACACTAAAATTTAGCTATTCCTGTCGATTTAATTTCGATCATTTCTAAGTAACGTGCTTACACTG
>NW_017123527.1:0-266 GCF_001263275.1 Habropoda laboriosa | reverse complement strand
ATACCTACTCTTTGTCTTACGTTTTTTTATCTGCAAACTTGGAAATCTTCAAGGGTCCCGTGTAAAAGATTCGTTGCCATATTTCTTTCGAATTTTTCTCTCTTCTCTCACCTACCGATATGAAAATTCGACGCGAAGGTAGGAGGAAAGAAGGAAGGGGTTGAAGAAAACCGGAAACGTTTTAATTTCTCGATTATTTCGCAAGTTTCCGCAAGTTTTACAACAACCCCTGTTGTTAGAGAAGACACAACGAGGTACCGATAATG
>NW_017123526.1:0-266 GCF_001263275.1 Habropoda laboriosa | reverse complement strand
TGCAAACTACCCAGGAATTAGCGCCCGCCCTTGGGCTTCTGTCTATCACCTCCGATGAATTTCGATTGTCCATTACGATTAAAACGAACAGGAAATCTCCACGTCTATGGAAAAACTGCGATTCTCTAATTAACTCAAAAATGGTAACGAATTCTTTTAGAAAATTCTTATATTCGCAGAATAATTTCTTTAAATTGATCCGTAACAAGTGATCCGTGTTAATTTTAAGTCAAGGATGCATTAAGAAATTCTTATCTTTGCAGAAT
>NW_017123525.1:0-266 GCF_001263275.1 Habropoda laboriosa | reverse complement strand
ACTCTGTATATATCCGGAAACCTGTGCAACGCATTTTTCCGAGAACGAGATAACCACCGATATATAGTTTCACTGTATTTCATGTCAGCTACTTTAAATTAATTTTGTCCGATATTAAACGGGCTATTTATACTGCACTTAAGACCTAATTTTTAACGAACAACGTTACATTCGCTTAATTGAGAGATTTAATTAAAAAATTTATATCAAATATGTGAACACAAAGTAGTATCTATTATGGTATCATGTAAAACCAAATGATATTC
>NW_017123524.1:0-266 GCF_001263275.1 Habropoda laboriosa | reverse complement strand
TATGCGGACGAATAGGAGTCCTTCCTCGTCCTCGGCTGTCCTCCGGGAGTAGGGGGTGTGTTTTCCCAGTCGGCGGGGTCGGGGTGTGCGGCCCAAACGCGACTGATCAGTGTGTGTATGTGTGGAGTGACTTTACGACACGTCAACTGCTACTGAAGGAAATCTACGGGCGCCAGGAAGGCGTATGGCACGCGGAAGCGTCCAGTTTCTGCGTCCATAAACACTTTCTGGCCCTCGACATCGCTTCGAACGGAAAAGTAAACACA
>NW_017123523.1:0-266 GCF_001263275.1 Habropoda laboriosa | reverse complement strand
CTACTTATCGAATAACTGACGAATTCCCTGTTTTTTTGAGTCTTTTGAGTGTGATTTTGAGTCGATAAGCGAGCCAAGACTTGGCGAAAAAAGGCACCGAATTAATTTGTACACCTCGTGCACAAATAAACCTAAAGTTCCAACTTGAATACCTGAAATTGCTACTCCTTGCAAAAATTAACGAGGAAATGTCACAGAAAGTGGTCATAAATCTTGCAACAATATTTTCGAAACAATTCCGATTCTTCGTCTCTGTTAAATAAACC
>NW_017123522.1:0-266 GCF_001263275.1 Habropoda laboriosa | reverse complement strand
CAGTTCCTTACCACTCTACTCTCCAAAATGTCTTCAAAAGTTTGAGAGAAATGGGTTCTGCGCATTATCTGCAAATTACATAATCTATACATCAAAACTAGATTTACGCAAATACGTTGGAATTATTGTTTCACTGTAGGTATGCTTAATATATTATTTTCAATATAATTGACTAACGAAAGGAAACAGACCTATAGTGCATATGACATTTTTTGTCCAGAATCACCTGCTTAACACGTGGGTGAAGTTTTTTGAACTCCTTACCG
>NW_017123521.1:0-266 GCF_001263275.1 Habropoda laboriosa | reverse complement strand
CACCATTTTCTTTCAAAAATTCATAATAATACAAGTCGTCTCGTAATTACATTCTCATGGATCTCTCAGACATAACCTCAAAATTCACCACAATAACCTCGATATTTTTCAAAGCAGTAAAAATTCTTTACACATCCTCTACATTTCCTAGAAGGAATTCCTATGTACAGTCTGTGTAACAAATATTCCTAAACTCGTTTCGTAAAAGCTTCTTTTTTCTTATTTTAAACATTCCAGAAATTTAACGTCTCGTCGCTACCAAAGTT
>NW_017123520.1:0-266 GCF_001263275.1 Habropoda laboriosa | reverse complement strand
CAACTTTACATTTTTTGTTAAAACTATACACATTTCATGCATTCAAACCATTGTTCCGAAGCAAACAGTTTGTGGTACTGAAAAAATAAACTTATCAATCCGAATTTTGAGGGCTAATTTTGCAAACTTAGGTGCCAGCATGTGAAAATACACTTTTTCAGAATTTACAATATGCGCAACTTCCATAAATATTGATATTAAACATGGAAACCATCCTTTGTAAGGACTACAGTAAATACTCCACAAGTGTCAGTCCGCAAGGAATC
>NW_017123519.1:0-264 GCF_001263275.1 Habropoda laboriosa | reverse complement strand
CGTAGATAGAAAAGTCGACGTCGGCATCCAGAATGCATAGCAGAACCGTTGGCCATTTAGAAGACTAGAATCGTCCCAGTATGATAAGCGAAGTTCGCGAGGAACTACTATAATCATCTGCGACGTTATAAGTTTATATTCGCTTCGTTTAACAGTAACACAGGAACCGTTTGAGCTATTGCAAAAACAAACCACACTTTTGTATTCGGAACCATATAATGATAGGGTTTCGTTGGTCACATTTAGCTGAAGGAATTATATTTA
>NW_017123518.1:0-266 GCF_001263275.1 Habropoda laboriosa | reverse complement strand
GTCGAAAAGAAAAACAACGTCGAAAAGTTACAAATGGTAATACTTGCTGTGTATCGAACATTCGCTGTTCTTGGAAAATTGTTAATGGGTCATTTTCACCTGGCCGGTAGTTCTAGCGTTAAGTTTACGATATTATGCACAAGGAATGACACCACATAAAAGAGAGAAAAGCTAACACTAAAGTGAAACAGAAGTAGGTACGCAAAATAAAATTTTGTCTCACTTCTCAGACCTCTGTTGACCAAAAACTGTCCAAAAATGAAAAT
>NW_017123517.1:0-266 GCF_001263275.1 Habropoda laboriosa | reverse complement strand
TTCCTCGGAACGAACGCACTCGCGTTCCAATTTTTTCCTGACTTTATTCGCGATAATTCGCGGAGAAAATGATTTACGGGAATACTCGAAATTCTGGTGAAAAATTGTTCCGCGAAAGATTCGAATTGCACAAGTCGGAATTGTTACGAAATTTTTCGATTTTGTCGAGTGACCCACGCGTGTTTCGAATGTAAATTTTTATCTCGCTTTTGCGGAAAGCCCGGCGGCAATAATTAAGAGTTTGGCAAACAGAGTAATATCGTTGA
>NW_017123516.1:0-264 GCF_001263275.1 Habropoda laboriosa | reverse complement strand
AATCGTCCGAGTATGATATGCGAAGGTCGCGAAGTACTACGATAACCATGTGCGACGTTATATATGAATATTCGCTTCGTTTAACAGTAACACGGCAACCGGTGAGATATTGAGGAACACAGCACACCTACAAATTCGGGATCAAGAAATTGTAAGGGTTCGTTCTGAACATTCAGTTGTAGCAATTATTTTTAATGTCGGTATATTTAATTATCTGTATTTGCCCCCACCATCATAGATCTAAAATTCGACGCCATCGTCCAG
>NW_017123515.1:0-264 GCF_001263275.1 Habropoda laboriosa | reverse complement strand
GTGGTTAAGCATACAAAATAAAGAGAAAACAGTCGTTTGCAGTTGTGCAAAACGTGATTGTAGTGAGAAAACAGCAGTATTTCAGTTTCTATTCTTTAAAACACGTTTTACGTGGCGAAACATGCAAGATAAAGAGAATACAGTCGTTTGCAGTACTGCAAAACGTTACTGTCGCGAGAGAACAGTAGTATTTCTGTTTAAATTCGATAAAACACGTTTTACGTGGAGAAACATGCAAGATAAAGAGAATACAGTCGTTTGCAG
>NW_017123514.1:0-266 GCF_001263275.1 Habropoda laboriosa | reverse complement strand
TGAGCAATTTTTTAAAGCACAGAAAACTATTTTTATTAGTCAGGAGTAACGACAAAATTTTCGGTTTCCGCTTTTCCAAATCTTAAAAATTATTGATACATTTTCTGAGGTTTCTGAAGGAATTTATTCGCAAGAAATTAACGTTCTAGGTGTTGTTAAATGCTAGTCTTCCGAGCTGACACTCAGAAGACAAGGCGGGCAAGATAATCTCTTCAGTTTTCTATTCTTTTATCGGTTGAAAACCACTCATCTATCTGCACCAAAAC
>NW_017123513.1:0-266 GCF_001263275.1 Habropoda laboriosa | reverse complement strand
TATTGGAAATCTGTTTATTAGCTTTAAAAGCTAATTTCAACGATACATGCTTCAATATTTTGTTCCGGTGAAAGAATACGTAGGTCGATGAAGGAACCGAACATTGCGTGTTTGAATAGGATGATTAATTGTTGCAATTTTAATAGGGAATATTGGATAGATTAATGTGTTGTTCTTGCAACGCAGTATGACGTACGAATGGATAACTAATGAAACTGAATATCATGCATTAAACTATTAGGTGTACAAATTAATTCGGCGCCTTT
>NW_017123512.1:0-266 GCF_001263275.1 Habropoda laboriosa | reverse complement strand
CGTCTCGCTGATGGGAATCGGGTTTTCGGACACTCGGCTCTCTTCTGATCGCGAACACCTCGCAGGGAGCTAACACGGTCTCTCAGCTGGGGGAGGAAGAGAGCTGAGTTGAGCTTAGATGGTCGAGGAGAGGTTCCTGAGTGCACTTGTTCACTTATGGAAGAAACTTTGCTGGTCTGAGTACGTTTAGATGACATTTTGGGGTTTTCATTCTTTACGAGATATTAACAATTAGTGTCAATTGTACTTTATGTAGTGTAGTATAT
>NW_017123511.1:0-266 GCF_001263275.1 Habropoda laboriosa | reverse complement strand
TTCCATCGACATGTATTGTAGCCATAGTCGAATTCCTTAAGCTTGTTCAGCATGTGTCGTTTGAACAACAGGACGATCCGTCACTTTTGCTTCAAACTCACCACGCCAATATTTTAATGCGCTTTGTAACGGTTCCATTGCACCCGGTGCATGGGCACAGAACGTTTTACCAATCCATAGTTTTTTTGTGAGCTCTTGGAGATGCTGAATATCCATCATCTTCCCATCACCTGCTTCAATCGCACGTAATGCTTTTACACTCCAAG
>NW_017123510.1:0-264 GCF_001263275.1 Habropoda laboriosa | reverse complement strand
AGTAAAAATAATTGCTAAAACTAAATGTGACCAACTAAATCTTACCTTATCTTGATACCGAATTCAAGTGTGTGCTTGGTTCTTCAATATCACACACGGTTGCCCTGTTAATGGTAAACGAAGCGAATTACACAAATAACGACGCACATGGTTATAGTAGTTCTTCGCGACCTTTGCATATCACACTGGGACGATTCACCATCTCTAAATGGCGTACGGTTTTGCCATGCATTCTGGACGCCGGCGTCGAATTTTCGATCTACG
>NW_017123509.1:0-266 GCF_001263275.1 Habropoda laboriosa | reverse complement strand
TAATACATGCTGCGAAAATCAATGTTCAAATACTAATAATGACAACGGAATTATATTTCACTCTAACTCTCCTGTTATTTCCAGCGTTAAGAAGTTGTCGAACTGTATACCCTACGACGAGTATTACTGCGTATTGTTTTGTATACATTATGCATACATACATGAAAACTGTAGAGGACATTTCAAGCTCACTTGATTTTCTAAATGGAACATTATACTTTATTCGTAATACAACAGCGTTTGTTAACCCTTTCACGACTAGCGCC
>NW_017123508.1:0-266 GCF_001263275.1 Habropoda laboriosa | reverse complement strand
TGATTCTCATGTAACTAGGTGTATGAGTCTGAAAGGTAGCTAAGGGAGTAGCCTTTTAGACGCATACAGTTAGTTGCGTGAGAATTTAGTAGAAAGCTGTGAAAATATTGAAAAACCGTATAGGTACGTAGTCCCGCTCCCGACTTCACATACTAAATTGTTTATAACTAGTTATTGAAACGGTCTTTAGCATTAAAATTTATATGAGAAAGATGTTAAAGGTCCACACTTCATTCTTCAATTCTAAACATTAACAAAATCATCGT
>NW_017123507.1:0-266 GCF_001263275.1 Habropoda laboriosa | reverse complement strand
ATAATTCACTATTTTTCTGGGAGAATTCAAAATTAACGATACACTATTTCTTCTGGGAGAATTTACAGTCAGTGAATCGCTATATTTTTTGGGATAATTAAAAATTAACGATTCGCTATTTTTCTTTTCTGGGAGAATTGAAAGTCGACGATTCACTATTTTTCCTTCCAATTTCTTGTTCAGTATCATTCATTAAAACGTTGTATCAGCTCCGAAGGCTGCAACGCTTTTTCACTCTGTGCATCCTTCACAATTTTTTTCTTCGT
>NW_017123506.1:0-265 GCF_001263275.1 Habropoda laboriosa | reverse complement strand
ATTTATTTTGTATTACTACACTCTTCGCGTTTTATATACACAGGGTGTTCCACGTAAAATTTTTCTTACACTTTGCAGAAAATTCTTTTAGACGAAAGTTGAATTATATTTATTTGAAATTTTGTTTGAATAAAGTCACTGTAAAATAAATATCACCAACGTCATACATCGATAAACTGTTGAAGTATTAATAAACGTTGCGAATTTATGATTTGTAGGGAGCAAATTTTAACATCGACAACATCCTTGGTTAAGAGAGAAACGG
>NW_017123505.1:0-265 GCF_001263275.1 Habropoda laboriosa | reverse complement strand
ATATGTGAGGACATCGCGTCTTGGAAATTGTAACAGGAATTCGCGACAAATTGTTAGACGATACTGACATTCCTATTAGTTAGTTCTACAGTGATGAAATATTCCGATGAAACTATGCAGGTGGTTAAGGCACATCAAAAGAAGCATCTGAAATTTGCGAGCTGGAGAAAATGAAAGTTACTCGCGAAAAGGGATATCTGCCGAGCCACCTTGAAAATTATTAGTAGTTTTTCTTTTCTATTGAGTATTTTGTTAGGATCGACTT
>NW_017123504.1:0-265 GCF_001263275.1 Habropoda laboriosa | reverse complement strand
AAATGTCTTTACGTCGCGAATTTAAAGCGCTAGCGAAGAAAACGCCACAAAGTGCAAATTTAAAGCGCTAGCGAAGAAAACGCCACAAAGTGCAAATTTAACGCGGCAGCGAAGAAAACGCCACAAAGTGCAAATTTAACGCGGCAGCGAAGAAAACGCCTGAAAGTTCGAATTTAAAGCGGAAGCGAAGAAAACTTTAAAGAGCGAAAAAAATCGCCATAATTTCCCAGTCTCTCTCCCTACCGCTCCAAATATTTTTTTCATT
>NW_017123503.1:0-265 GCF_001263275.1 Habropoda laboriosa | reverse complement strand
TAATATAGATAAGGTCACAACCTTTTTGTCCTAAACTCGGTATCATTCATACTATATGTAACTGGTAAATATGTATACATATGTATAAGCCTATGGACGTACACACATATAGGCGTGCGATTATGGATGAATGGGTGTATGAATGGGTGTTTGAATGCGCGAGTGTAAGTGTGTATAATCGTACTAGTTCAAAGTACACGTTAAATACTACATTCTTAGCATAACATAGTTCTCCTGAACTAGCACAAACACGTAATGTTAAGTT
>NW_017123502.1:0-265 GCF_001263275.1 Habropoda laboriosa | reverse complement strand
GAATGGAGAAAAGAGGTGAAGAGGGGAGAGAGAAAAGGAGGGGAGGGAGGGATGAAAGGAGAAAAAGGAGAGGAAAAAGGATAGACATAAAAAGGAGAGTAAGAGAGTGAAAGAAAGAAGAAAAGAGGGAATTGAGGATAGAGAGAAAAAGCAGAGCGAATAGAGAAGAAAAGGGGAGAGGAACAGGGAGAAAGGATAGAGGGAAAAAAGAGAGCGAATAGGGAAGGAAAAGTCAAGAGAGAGGAACAGGGTAAAATAAAGAAAG
>NW_017123501.1:0-265 GCF_001263275.1 Habropoda laboriosa | reverse complement strand
TTTACCGCTGAAAATTTATCTAAAATTCGTCCAATTGAACCGAAATTTCGCTTTTTATCCACATTGCTTGAAAATTGAAGAATAAATAACAGCGTTGATAAAAGACTGGGAAAGCTTGAAATCTTGATAAGATTGTCGTGTGCTTAGTTCAATGCCGAACTATTCTAATGAATGAGAATCTCACGCGAGTAACCGTTGTGAATAAGTGTTCTCTTTTACCGGTATCAGGATAGCAATAAACTAGCTACGAGTTAACGACTGAATT
>NW_017123500.1:0-265 GCF_001263275.1 Habropoda laboriosa | reverse complement strand
GAAAAATATTTCTTAAATTTTGGAATACTGAAAATGGAAACAGTTTCTTATTACTTAGTACCTCAATTTTGTTTAGAATACATCGATCTTCAATTATCTAAGAAAGAAGGTGGACGTCAAATTATCTTTTTGTTTCAGAAAAAAGTTAGATTTCAGAAACTTTAGAGAGTCGAAAATTTGACTGGTCTCAATTTCTCGATAATAAATCTTTCAAATTTATGGACGTACAGTTATTGCAGGACTGACGAAGAAAGTTACGAAGTTT
>NW_017123499.1:0-265 GCF_001263275.1 Habropoda laboriosa | reverse complement strand
CAAGATACAGCGCATTGTTTATAAACATTTGTTTACAAACCGAGCACCTTGTATGGAGATAAGTTCTCGCGGATTATTGAAACACAAAAGTGGCTATAACTTTGAAACAGGGTGAAATAGAACGCATGTTTATATGAACTTTTTTTTATTGTTTTATTGTCACCTTGGGATCCACGTATTATGAAACACCCCGTATATGCTTATATTTTTTATTATTATCGAGTGAAATATTTAAAAAGATAATAACAGCAAAATTTACTACAAA
>NW_017123498.1:0-265 GCF_001263275.1 Habropoda laboriosa | reverse complement strand
ACATATATGCATCTTCTGCATAATTTAACTAAACAGACCACCTAATTATCTTCTCTAGCTATGGTGGTATAAGGAAATTTGTTTATATGTAATTTAAATGGTTTCAAAGAGTGAATAAGATGGAGAATATATTTTTTGATAAATTTAATTTTTTTTTCTTTTTCTCAAGGTCACCTGCGTTTTTTTACAGGAATCTATATATTTTTTTTCTACTGTATGTTGTAACAGACATTGATGTACATTTAAACATGCATAATAATACGAC
>NW_017123497.1:0-265 GCF_001263275.1 Habropoda laboriosa | reverse complement strand
CTGCTACGGGTACGAACCTATTAGTATAGCAATTAACGTAGAGATCCAACGAAATATCGACAGCTAGAGAAGGGAGCACAGAATTTGGACATCGACTAATCAGAGAAGATCTTAAGCTTTGATAGATACTTAGGAAGCAAAATGCAATTTTTGGAAGATTCTCAAGACACAAAACAAAACGAATCACAACGGAAAACTTCGGAATTTCATGGGAGTTCAGAATTTGGAGATCGATTAGTCAAAGAAGATTGCAAAGCCTGATAAA
>NW_017123496.1:0-265 GCF_001263275.1 Habropoda laboriosa | reverse complement strand
GCTTGCATCGTATTCTACTCGTCGCGAGGACAAATGTGAAAGGACCAATAGCACAATTCAACCGCTCTCTTGAAAAATGATGTTAAAGTTCCAATAATTTTATTTCAGTAGATAACATGAAACAAGAAATTAAAGAGAACTGTTTAAATGTGAATGTTGAACAAATGAACAATGTAATGAAAAATGTAAAAAAATTTGTTGCAGATGTTAAAAAAAAGTTGAATATTTCTACAAGAATTGAATTTTTTATGATTTTATTTTAACT
>NW_017123495.1:0-265 GCF_001263275.1 Habropoda laboriosa | reverse complement strand
GTGCCTTTTTTCGGGGCTCCCTTAAGTAGCCCCTTTTCCCTGGGAAAGTCCCAGGAAGTGGGGACGCGAGCCTGCATTGCCGAGGCAATACTCTTGTCCTCGAGGTGAAGAATCGAGAGATGGTTTTCCAAACGTCGCCAGGCCTAAGTGCGTGGCCCCCCGTGGCGGTCGCCACATAACTATAGGAAAAAGAGGAATTAGACGAGAATGATAAACTTCATTTTGTTAAGTTCGATGTAGAACTTTGGATTTGATGAACGGAATT
>NW_017123494.1:0-265 GCF_001263275.1 Habropoda laboriosa | reverse complement strand
GTAACACAACAAAGTGGATATTGTAAACTTCCTTTATTAATTGATTATTTTATCAAAAGGAGAAAAACATACAAAATAGATTAATATAACTCGTAAAGTTAATTTTCTACGTCGCTCTTCTTTTCCAATTTTCAGTATGTGAAGAGTAATACTGAAAAAAAATTGACGAATTCGAAACGACCTTAAATCGTGAAAAGACAGCTGATCACCTAAATATATCTAACCACACTAATACTAATTAAATTACCAACACTCGGTAATTTAT
>NW_017123493.1:0-265 GCF_001263275.1 Habropoda laboriosa | reverse complement strand
TATTAATATCTCGACAATCCGATCGACATAAAACATCGAATTGCAGAATAAATCAACGACATACACTTCTCAGTATCCCCTGTATTCACTTTCAACTTACAGAAACACAATTGTTTTCAACATAAACGTTCGTTTTACACATTATTCTCACTGCGTTTAAGAAGAGTGGTCGGGAACGTTCGGCAATGCTCGGGACTATTCGGTCAACGGTTCTTTTTTCGAGTATCCTGGGTACGAAACATTCCATATTAAACTGGACACTTTC
>NW_017123492.1:0-265 GCF_001263275.1 Habropoda laboriosa | reverse complement strand
TATCTACCTGGTAAATAACTTACGCGAATTGGGTCTCAGTGTTGTCAACTAGGCATGTGAAACATTTAATTCATTCTGTGATCTGCAAGAAGATCGCATTTCTTCTTTAAATTGACAAGATATACATAAATCGAAAATGTTAGGATGGTATTGAAGTATCAATGATTGAAATTAAGTTATATGGTATTAAATTTTTCTGGAGCTAGGATTTACGCATATGTATTCGAATCTTGAGTATCTGAGTACTCGGGTAGCTACTCAATTT
>NW_017123491.1:0-265 GCF_001263275.1 Habropoda laboriosa | reverse complement strand
AAAATAGGGCGGTTTCCCGATTGCACAACGCCTATATTTAAATAGATCTAAAATTTCATCCTGCAAATGGGATCTACTGGTCACAAATTCTAAATTCTTCTTCTCTCAACGTGTGGACTTGCGATACGTCTATTGCTGTCGAGTGTGACCTGGCTGGATAATATTTCCAGAGAAAATTGTGTCGTTTCCCAGCTAGACGCAAGCCCTCGAATAGATATACAACCCATGGCAAATTGACTTCCTCAAAAATAGCATTGTTCTGTGT
>NW_017123490.1:0-265 GCF_001263275.1 Habropoda laboriosa | reverse complement strand
AGACTTATTTTAACATTTTACAAAGTAGTTAAAAAATTGTAAAATATATTTATAGTGAAAAATATGTCGAATTATCCAAATTTGCCAAAAAAAGGAACAGTGACACTTGTTAAGTAGATCAATATTTTTTTACGACAGTGAAAGTGTTAAACGAAAAAGATTGTTTTCTTAAATTTTCACATTTAAGGATACTTCTATATCCTAAAATTAGAAACCCCCGTTATTAGTGGAATGAAACTTAGAATGCACAGTCTACCCATAGATC
>NW_017123489.1:0-265 GCF_001263275.1 Habropoda laboriosa | reverse complement strand
AACCTTGTCCTACAAAAAATATCGCAAAAATTCTTAATTCGTCGTCAAAACATTGTTCAAACTCGTTTAAAATTAATCCTACATGAACTTCGCTACCGTAACACATCATTATCAACATAAAATTCAGCCAAAATATTAGTCAAACTTGATCAAACCTAATCCTACAGAAAATATCGCCAAAATTCTTAATTCGTCGTCAAAGCATTGTTCAAACTTGTTTAAAATTAATCCTACATGAACTTCGCTACCTTAACACATCATTACC
>NW_017123488.1:0-265 GCF_001263275.1 Habropoda laboriosa | reverse complement strand
TTGTTTCGAGATAAATTTCACGAGAACTGATATGACGAAGGGAGATAGTGGAACAACTGAGAGATACGTTCAAAAAATTATTGCAATAATAATTCACACCATGGAAATAAATAAATACAGCGTTTCGATTGAAATTCTACTATTTTCGGTAAAATTGTGAACAATGTGAATTTTCACGTATTCGATAATTTGAAGACGGTCAGAAAATTAATTTTGAAGTATAGTACCTTGAAAATCACCATTATTTCAGCAAAACCTTTTATAA
>NW_017123487.1:0-265 GCF_001263275.1 Habropoda laboriosa | reverse complement strand
TCTTTCTGTCTCTCCCTCTCTTTGTCTGTCTCTCCCTCTCTCTTTCTGTCTCTCCCTCTCTTTGTCTGCCTTTCTCTCTCCTTTAGCTCTTTCTCTGCGTCTCTCTCCCCTTTAGCCCTCTTTCTCCTTTAGTACTCTCTGTCTCAATTCCGCGATTTTTGTGTGTCTCTCCCTCTCTCTTTGTCTCTCTCTCTCTGTCTGTCTCTCTGTCTCCTTTAGCTCTTTCTCTGCGTCTCTCTCTCTCTGTTCCTCTCTCCTTTAGCCC
>NW_017123486.1:0-265 GCF_001263275.1 Habropoda laboriosa | reverse complement strand
GTGTATATTCTAATATATAGAGACAGTTTCTTTGACTATATGATTGTGAACTAGGGAAGGTAAACACAGAAGGTGCATCGGTGTAATGAGCAACGCGCTCGCGTGCCACCCCTGTGACTCGGGTTCGAAACTTCGTTCATCCAAGTAATATTTTTCTTCCTCCAAAAAAAGTGGAAAATTCTTGTAACCTTTCCAAAATGCGGAAAACAAATTTTCGGGAAGTTTCGAAGGTACGATGATTCGAAAAAAATAATGTATCTGCATC
>NW_017123485.1:0-265 GCF_001263275.1 Habropoda laboriosa | reverse complement strand
TGTTGATAAAGAGGTAGCAATAAATAAAGTAACAGTCGTAAAAGCAGTGGTTGACATTGCAGTAGTTAATAACAATTAATTAATTGATGCCGTATATTTTAATGGATGGTATGCATGTCCAACTGATCAAATTTACAGTGGTTGTTGTGAAACTCGAGAGCGCTGTAATAAAAAAAAAAAACTAACCTGATGCCGGTCACTTGAACAAGAAACAGTGGTTGATATGTGATACTCGAGTGTAATAACGGTTAATTTAATTTTTTGT
>NW_017123484.1:0-265 GCF_001263275.1 Habropoda laboriosa | reverse complement strand
GGTCGACCTGGTGATCGCGGGAATAACGGACCCTGGGGTGGCCCGCACCGTGCGCTCGGCACAGAACACGGATCCGGACGCATTATACGTGTTTATGAGTTCGCTGGGCGATATGCCGCCGCGCGTGCAGGTAGCGGAGGATCGTTCCGCGCCGAGCACATCCAGGGGGCCAAGACCGCCTGCACCAAAGACAGCAGGTAAAGACGGGGCGGGGAACAGCGACCGTCCAGCTCCGAGAAACGGCAGATGTTACCTGTGCGGAGGG
>NW_017123483.1:0-265 GCF_001263275.1 Habropoda laboriosa | reverse complement strand
AACTACTAGTTACAGTGCAAAATGTTTTATATTCTTTGCATAAGAAATCAAGCAGAATTACAACCAAATTTATAAACTTTAAGATGACAGAAATTATTATATTTATCATTTTCATTAAATATGTTTTGTTGTGGCGTAATGTTAAGCAAATTATTAAAATCCTCGTAATTGTGCAGGACCATTACCGTTTAAGTATTATTACTAGCCAGGACTCGTACGTCTGCACACTGCACGCGCCGAATAAAGTAATTGTTTTATGATACTC
>NW_017123482.1:0-265 GCF_001263275.1 Habropoda laboriosa | reverse complement strand
ATCACCTGCCGATGTACATTAATGTTGAATCTACTACTAATTGTTTATATATTAGAAATTGGTGTTGCGGAGATCAACTGTACTTTGCCTCGTTTCGGTGAACGATAAGAAGTTCGTTGACAAATTTTTGTAACTGTTAATTGTAATTTTTGGAAATTTTCGTGCAACTTGTGACGCACAGTGATTCGAAACATTTGGCCGATAGTGCAGTTACTACTAAAAATGTTTAGACACTATGAGTGTGCTTTTTTAGTGTGATTCTTTG
>NW_017123481.1:0-265 GCF_001263275.1 Habropoda laboriosa | reverse complement strand
ACGCAATAACCCTTTGCTCGATAAACGTTTGCTCAATATTATAGAAAGAAAAAAAACGTGCTCGGTATCTGCCCGCAATTTTTTAAATTTCAATATAATGCACTATTTGCTAAAAAAAAAATTGCAATACGTAGAAAACGAAATACGTAAATTTCTCATACGTGAACCCATTTCTATATTTCGTTTCCAAAATAAAACAGTCCACAAACAATTTGAAACACAGGACCATGAAACAGTGCGAGAAGAGTTAAAACAGCAACAATAA
>NW_017123480.1:0-265 GCF_001263275.1 Habropoda laboriosa | reverse complement strand
GTCGTTATCGTACCTTTTGCCTCCTTTATCGCGTCTCGAATATTCCTCTTTCCGCGCGGCTTTACGTACGCGGCACACGCGAATCAGAGTGTGAATTAAAAAACACCTACAAACAGTGGGTGTAGGAATGAAAATGAGAGAGACCACTGATGATACATTTTTTCGCGTGCTGATACGCGATAGCTTTGGAAAACGCGGGAACGTAGAGAGGAAAGGATAAGATTTTTTAGATTTTTTTCAGACACGCATCCACGTATTCCCTTTT
>NW_017123479.1:0-265 GCF_001263275.1 Habropoda laboriosa | reverse complement strand
ACTTAGTCTTCGAGAGAATCCAGCACTTGCTATGCACTTTGCTATTTTAGCTTCATGTTTGCATTAATAAACAGTGCAAATAATAAGCACTGAGAAAACGTCTATTAACGATTTTATTTTTCCATGTGTGCATCGCTGAATGAACTGTCTGCTGAATGATTCTTGCTCTTCGAGTCAGAGACTCGTGTTTTCGTACTTTAACCCTTTAACACTCATGCCCGTATCTTACACGTGCACAACTCCTCCAAACAGTGCAATTTTGTTT
>NW_017123478.1:0-265 GCF_001263275.1 Habropoda laboriosa | reverse complement strand
AGCGTGTAGATGTACACTACCGGCCAAAAGTTTCGAATCACCGAGCAAAAATTTCCAGAAAAAAGTCAGCGACTTTGAGAATTTTTTATCAAAAATTAGCAGCAGATTTAATATCGATGAAAAGTGAGAGTCTTCTTCTTTTTGGAAATGGAAGTGTGTCTATGTTAGAAATGCTTTCAATTCTTTCGAATTTTTAATTCTGTCGAATTTTCGCGCGCATCGCGAGAACGTATGTATGCGAAGTGAGAGAGAGAGAGAGAAAGAA
>NW_017123477.1:0-265 GCF_001263275.1 Habropoda laboriosa | reverse complement strand
TAATCGCAGGTGCGCAACGGTTTCACGGTTTAACAAGAGCGTTACACCGTGACGAAATTTATCAGACAAATATGTATGTGCGCGATCATTACCTCCGAGCGTTTGTCGATTAATTGGTAATTAATAACGCGAACAAGTCGGATCGAGGTGAAAATGTCTCGTTTCAAACCCATTTTTCAATTTCGAGCTACATAATTCGGGGAGATCCGAGGAATGTTGAAAAAATTCACAGGAAAAAGAACGAGCTTCGGAAACACAGGATCCC
>NW_017123476.1:0-265 GCF_001263275.1 Habropoda laboriosa | reverse complement strand
AGGATTATCGATTGGCTATCACGGTTAGTTAAAATATGTAAATATTCGTTTAATGGAACGTGGAAGAGATAATGTGGAAAGTACGTCGAATCCCTCGGAGGCCATTTCACCTCTTTACACTTCAGTTGACACGGTTTCTCTGATAAAATGCGTGGTCACAAACTGCAGCTTCACATTATTACTAACTCTGAAAATGACCAATTTTATTTATCATTTAATCGAACTGTCTTCATAATTTTATTCACATCGGTTCTTGCTCATCCTA
>NW_017123475.1:0-265 GCF_001263275.1 Habropoda laboriosa | reverse complement strand
CACATAAAGCATCATGGAAATCGCCAAAAATAATGAATTCAATTTGATGTCCATTTAATCATACTTTATGAGGTGTTAATTATTTTTTGACCGAGAGACTACTTCAAGTGTTATTTAGGAAAAATTGCGAATGCTAGAGTTGAAGACCTTCGTACAATAGTGAAGCAATAAGTCACATAAAGCATCATGGAAATCGTCAAAGAAGGAAAAAATTCAGTTTGATGTCTATTCGAGAATATTTCACAAAGTGTCGATTATTTTTTGA
>NW_017123474.1:0-265 GCF_001263275.1 Habropoda laboriosa | reverse complement strand
CATGGTCGTGGCAATCGAACGTGTAACTATTCACAGGGACTACCAACGTTCTGTTCAACCAAGACTCAGTATTATCTTGGCTGTTCGACCCTCTTTGGCCGCGCGAACGATCGAATATTCAGCAGCGAGAAGATAGAGCCGTTTATAGAACACTTTTTTTTCTTTCATTATAATCGATTCATCGTGGAATTTTATCTTTGGCTTACATGCTTCTGCGTATTACTCGAACCAATGTGATTTAATTATGAAAAAAGTAATCTGTCTT
>NW_017123473.1:0-265 GCF_001263275.1 Habropoda laboriosa | reverse complement strand
AACTTTGCCGAGGATATGTAATTTAAATCATGTAATACTTTCTACACCGACATAACGGGTGTCCTAATTCTTACAATCGCCTGTGCATATATCCCAGTGATATCTAAACGAAAGAAAAAATGTTCTGGAATTCCTGCAATAATTCTCAATGTTCTCCTGGTCAACCAACGAAAATTAATTTAAATCGTACTATTTTCTGCACAAACACAACGGGTGTCCTAATTCTTACAAACGCTAATGCATATATTTTAGTGATCTAAACGAA
>NW_017123472.1:0-265 GCF_001263275.1 Habropoda laboriosa | reverse complement strand
ATCCCAATTCAAACCATGTTGCAATCTTATTCCATGCTGAATCGGTAACGTTGGTAGCGACACGAAAATGGTAATAGTCTTTTCAGCCCCAAAGCTCCGCACAAAAAGTTCCATAAGATGCAAGGTCTATCCTGTACGTTGCCTGTGGTACTATATTAAGTAAGAAAAGCTAATGTATCATAGATTAATTAAATTTGCAATTTTCAGTTTTACAAATTGAATCGAAAATTAAAATTAATTTTTGTTACTGGTGCAACTATTTTTA
>NW_017123471.1:0-265 GCF_001263275.1 Habropoda laboriosa | reverse complement strand
CCGACTGTCAATTTAGTATAGGAAACAACGCAGAGAATAGCCTTCAGACAACGATAAAAAAAAGAATTACATATCAAATTTAAAAAACCGAATATCCTTTCAAGAGGAATATCCTTTCTTATTGAAAACGAATATAGCTTCGTACGCAAAAACGTACATTCTCACGAGGATTCGCCTTCGTTTCCCGATTGCACCATAATTTCTACCACACAGAGCCTGTACAGAGATCCAAGCAAGTATATCCACCATCGCCACAAATCCACGA
>NW_017123470.1:0-265 GCF_001263275.1 Habropoda laboriosa | reverse complement strand
GCGTGAAATAATTCGGTGGAAGGCCGGTCGGGAATTGCACGGATCGGATTTAATCGCT
Source organism: Habropoda laboriosa (assembly GCF_001263275.1). Lineage (NCBI taxonomy): Eukaryota > Metazoa > Arthropoda > Insecta > Hymenoptera > Apidae > Habropoda > Habropoda laboriosa. Next base: position 207 of record NW_017123470.1, on the reverse strand, counting down.
GCTACACCGAAATGATGCGATACGATGAATAATACATCGACGTGATTTTACGTAAGGCGCTTTCACGAAATAAATTGGCGCAATCGCCGTGTAAATCTGATCGCGGGCCCGAAAATTCGTAACGCGTTTACACGTGTACATACATGTGTGTGTGTGTACGATTGTATTCCCTTCGAAGGAGAAAGGTAAAAGGGAGAAAACGAACGA
>NW_017123469.1:0-265 GCF_001263275.1 Habropoda laboriosa | reverse complement strand
CTTCTAAATGGCTCAATTGTTAAATCGTCTTTCAGAACAGAACGCAGTTCGCGTGTACCACAGTGCGAAACACAATGAAACGAACGTAGCCAAGTGTGTACTCCACTAATTCACAAAACATACGGTATAGGAAATGTGGAAAAAAAAAAAAAGAAACAGACTTAGATGAGTAAGGAAACGAGGGAAGATTGTGACGGTCGTATGCACAGACTCTAATTGCTTCCTCGGGACGATTAGCGAACAAAGAAGGCACAGTGGGACGGCT
>NW_017123468.1:0-265 GCF_001263275.1 Habropoda laboriosa | reverse complement strand
AATGTGGAATACTACAATTAATAGAATCTATTTTTTTCATGAAAGTGCAATAGCGTTATGAACCTAACAATTAACAGAATATATTCACTCTTACTTTATTTTATAGAAGTGCAATATATTTAGCTTTACGAACCTAACGATAGGCAACACGCGATACACCCAAGCAACGGAGAAACTGAGCATTTGTTTGCCTTGAAATATTAAAGAAATACTGAAATGAACTTTAATTAATGCGTTTACATTCAAACTTTCTCTACCCAGTACG
>NW_017123467.1:0-265 GCF_001263275.1 Habropoda laboriosa | reverse complement strand
GTGATTCCAACGTCCATTCCCCAGTTTCCCCGCCGAACGTCCAAGTTTCCCTCGACCATGGTGTAAGAGCTCTCTCAGCATCCGTCGGATCTCGAAGTCGAATCGATCGTTGAAATTCGACGGAGGGGAAGTCGCAGGAGAATTCGAGTCTGGTCGGAACAGGGAAAAATGCTTGCTCCCTGATATAGCTTGGCTCCGTGGACCGGACGTCGCGCCCGGGGCGCTACTCGAAAGCGCTGTTTACGCCAGGCGTCGCCTGTTTCCT
>NW_017123466.1:0-265 GCF_001263275.1 Habropoda laboriosa | reverse complement strand
AAAAGAAATAGGCTACAACATATTACAGTTTCATCAAAATCGGAATTGGAGTGGTGAAATATTTTTTCCAAAGACAGTTTCTGGAGCGTTACCCTTTTAAAGCATTGAAGAATATTTGACCGAAGCCGGAGTGGACCGCTAGTGTGTATCGGGCCTTATTCTTCGTCAACTTCGTCATATTTCGCATAAGCAAAGAAGTTGCCTGTACGAAATTTTACTGTATAGTCGGGGCCACGATATAGCGAGGTCGTAAAATCGGTCAGAC
>NW_017123465.1:0-265 GCF_001263275.1 Habropoda laboriosa | reverse complement strand
TATTTTCAGTCATTTTTGCTGTTATCAAGATTACGTCCCTTAACATTATTTTAAACGTTTATCATCTAGGTTCATATGTCGCGTTGGAAACAAACATTATTACACCTTTTCACCCAAAAGTCTCAAGTGTACAGTCAAAACGAAGAACGCTGTAGGGTTAAGGAAAATTTGTCTGAAGTTTGGAATTATCATCCCTTTCCACCAATTCAGCACTTTTTACAAAACAAAAAATTGACCTACAGAGCTATCGTTACAAACTTCATCC
>NW_017123464.1:0-265 GCF_001263275.1 Habropoda laboriosa | reverse complement strand
GCTTGCTAATCCAGAGGTCCCGGGTTCGATTCCCGGTTGGTCCATGAAAATTTTTCCTCGATTCCTACAATAGTAAACTAATTTTTCTTCAAAAAATCGACGTGTTCTTCTTTACAAACCTATTCGAGCGATGTCAAATCTTCTATTCTTCTCATACGTCTGTGCATAGATGGGCCTGGCGTTAAAAGGGTTAAAAAGCGGTGACGCCGTTGTAATTACTCGGCTAGATGACTCGAGGAGCGATCAACGTGCACAGACAACGGCA
>NW_017123463.1:0-264 GCF_001263275.1 Habropoda laboriosa | reverse complement strand
ACGAACCTAGCACACATTTGTAATCGGTATTAAAAAATGGAAAGATTTCGATGGTCACTTTTAGTTTTAGGAATTATTTTTAAAGTCGAACTATTTGATTATCTTTATTTGCCCTCACCATCGTAGAGAGAGAATTCGACGCCGATGTCCAGAATGCACAGCAGTACCGTACGCCATTTGGAGAACGAGAATCGTCCCAGGATGATATGGGAAGGTCGCGAAGAACTACTTTAAACATGTGCGACGTTATATGTGTATATTCGC
>NW_017123462.1:0-265 GCF_001263275.1 Habropoda laboriosa | reverse complement strand
AGTAGCATCACAGGCTACAGTTTTATAATCTTAACGTGAAGCTCATATTTTTGGAAAAATTAAGTCGTTCACTGTTTAACTCGAAATATCTCCTACGTAATTGGCCGAAGGATAGAAAAAATAGCGATGGAAAAATCTACCGATTCAAATTCATATTTCCAGAGAAAAAAGAAAATGAAATCATTTACTGTGTGACTCAAATTATCTTCAATAATTCCAAAGATACAAAAATGGAAGAAACAGAGCAAAAACCGCGATATCTAAG
>NW_017123461.1:0-265 GCF_001263275.1 Habropoda laboriosa | reverse complement strand
TTGGACGACGGTTCGTTTCGCTATTTCCTGCCCGGTGCTATCTCCTTTTCTAATATCGAATCGCGCGATTATTCATCCTCGAGACCGTGCCTCGTCGTACGAAAAAGATTTCGAACGTTTACGGTGAATGTATTAGGGTACGTCGAGGGCGAATTATAAACGACGCGATTGAATAATCTCGATCAGAAGGAAATTACAGCGGAGGTGTACTTGTGTATCGTGAAAGGTGGAAGATTTCGATCAGGTACGCCGATGGATCACGACG
>NW_017123460.1:0-265 GCF_001263275.1 Habropoda laboriosa | reverse complement strand
TCGGATGAAACCCATGCGCGAAGATCTGTCCCTTATCCACAGCGAGAACAAGAACTGTCCAGACCTCCCCTACTTCGTACCAAGGAAACTGTAAGAAGCTTGAATCTCTCTTAAGAGAGAGAGAGAGAGAGAGAAATACGATCGCCGCTTCGTACCTTTTCTCTCTTGCTTTTCCTCCTGTTTCAGCTTGTTTCTTCTTTCGGACGATTTTTTCCCTCCTTCGGTTTTCTCATTAAGCGAGACTCCTCTCGCGGAGTTAGAGTAA
>NW_017123459.1:0-265 GCF_001263275.1 Habropoda laboriosa | reverse complement strand
AGTTTGACGAGCTGAGGAATTTTCATCTTCTTACAAACTTTCATAACACAAATTCGACGAGCTACAAAATTTTCTTCTTCTTAGAAAATTTAACCAGACGAATCTCAGCAAAAGCATCACGGAACACAAAAACTCTACTAATAACCGTTATCAATGAACAACCACTTCCTGAGAACCTTCATCTCTCGATCAAGATACCTTGTATCATTGTGGTAATTGGAAACACGAACTGCCTCTCGAAATTCTCTCGGTTCGCTCGCAATTG
>NW_017123458.1:0-265 GCF_001263275.1 Habropoda laboriosa | reverse complement strand
GCGAAAGGGTACCTGATTATTGACACAAGTGGTAAATTACTTGTGCATAATGTGGAAATATGCATTCATTTCTTCTTATCTCATTTTTAATCATTTTAAACTTACAATGTTGTATGCTATCTGAAGCTCTTGCAAAGTGAATATTATGAACTGAACACTCAAAGGGTTAAAGGTATCGAGTACGCAAGAAAGCGTTAAATAAGAATCATTTCTCAAGGAAAATCTTATCAAGTTATGCAAAGTTTCTTTTTATCAATTTCCATTT
>NW_017123457.1:0-265 GCF_001263275.1 Habropoda laboriosa | reverse complement strand
AAATTATGCAAGGTGAAATCTTTTTCGACTGACTGCATGTGAGAATGAAATTTCATTAGTAGGTTGCGGATTTTTATGCAAATTCATATTTTTATCAATATAGGAGCTAAATAGGCAAATCTTTTCTTCCCTAAATATTGAAGTGAGTACCATATTTTAGGTTTACTTACATATTTTTGCTTATTACACGCGTTCTACGTATCTTTGTCTTCAAATTTTCCATAAATGCATAAAAATCCACAGTCTAATCGTTAAATTACGAATG
>NW_017123456.1:0-265 GCF_001263275.1 Habropoda laboriosa | reverse complement strand
GTTTCTTCTCAATCTAACTGCGCTTACTATCTGTTGCTAAGAAGACGACGAGCAGGACGGCACCAGGGGCAAGGGGAGTACAGTTTTGATCCATAATAAGCAACTCGATCGGTACCGATCAGTTACTTATCACGGATCAGTACCATACTATTCGGCTTGACTTTGTTCTCCAACGAGACGAGAGAACATTCGAGACAATATTTATAACACGCCAGGATCGCTGATACTAAAGTGAGATAGAATTATACATATTCTATTCTTCTTC
>NW_017123455.1:0-265 GCF_001263275.1 Habropoda laboriosa | reverse complement strand
AGAAATGTATCCATGGGAAGTGTACTCTTAAGGTATGGAAAAGGAAATGAGATGTTTGTTGTGATGAAGTTTTCAGATTGTGGAATTCTGAAATTTAGTGAACAGAAATGTATTGATTGGAAGTGTACTCTTAGAATGTGGAAAAGGAAATGAGATGTTTGTTGTGTTGAAGTGTAGTGGACTCTGGTTGATTAGTTCGGCGGTTAAAGCTTTGAAAATAAAACATTCTGAAATTTGGTGAACAAAAAACAGTCGTCAACTGCAC
>NW_017123454.1:0-265 GCF_001263275.1 Habropoda laboriosa | reverse complement strand
CTTGAAAATCACTTGTAAATAATTTGGGCAGCGAGAGAGTATCGGAAAACGCGGATCACTCCGAAAGTCCTCGGACGCCTTAACACTAACCGTATCCGAACAAATGATCGGTTCTGAAATATGAATTACATTTTTTCCCGAAATGTAATTTTAGATAATAATTACAAAAAAATTACGTATATTGTTTTAACAAAATGCGGGGGAAAAACAGGTGCACGATTTTAAATCGAAATTTGAGAACCGGTTATTTGACCGTGACGTGGTA
>NW_017123453.1:0-265 GCF_001263275.1 Habropoda laboriosa | reverse complement strand
GACATTATTTACGCGGATTCCGCGTCAAACCGTGCCGTACAGAGACGCAGCACCGCGGAACGTCCAGCTGTACTTAAGAGGTTAAGAGGATTTTAGAGGACAGAGGTGAATATAGAGATCGCGTGGTTTTCAATATTTTCCAATCTATGGTATCGACGATTAATTGTTCTCAAAAATTGTAGCGATACTTCAGTGTCTTCCTTTTTTCCCCCCCCAGGTAACTCTGAATGGAACGAAACAATTTTTCTCCACTTTCGAATTCAGA
>NW_017123452.1:0-265 GCF_001263275.1 Habropoda laboriosa | reverse complement strand
TACCGTTTACGGGTCAAACATGAAAAATACGAGTCGGACTCGTGATACATATTGTAGGTCTAATAATAAGTGAACAAACACGAGACGAACTCGTGGCTCGCCTTTTATGGATGTATTTCTACAAGTTAGCCCGCGTGTTATTTTCAATATTTTCTTACAACGTTATTTAATTTCAGATAAAAAATTATTTCAGTCCACCAGATGAATCGTTAACAAAATTGTGCCTACGAGGTCCCGGAAGGCCTACTTTCCTATTGCAGTAGAT
>NW_017123451.1:0-265 GCF_001263275.1 Habropoda laboriosa | reverse complement strand
TAGTTTAACTGATTTTCCTGATAGGAGGTCACTATGCCAATTTCTCGAGTGGTCAATTGAACGGACTATTGCAGGAAGTTCCACTTGATTGTGTGACAAATGGAAAGGTTATGCAGAACCCTTTGTCTGGCTTCCTTGGTCTCTAGAATTAAATCTACCGGATTTTTATCTTTGGGACCGCTTGAAAGCGATTGTTTAGTCCATGGCTAACAAACAATTCGACAAATACGTGGAATTTTTGAAAACTGTAGTCATTTTTAACACT
>NW_017123450.1:0-265 GCF_001263275.1 Habropoda laboriosa | reverse complement strand
TGAATTTCACGTTAGAAATATAACCGAGTTTGAAAAAATTCATGATTGCAGCCAAAGATAAGACTAAATTAATGAAAAAATTAGGAATACAGTATTGTTTACACTTTGTTAATAAAAAATTCTCAGAGAACATTTTTAGGCTTCTCTAGGTGTATTTTCTCTCTTAATTATCATGTATTGTTTCAAATTTTTAGGTTACTCGTAAAAATGGTATTAAAAATGTAAACAAGCAAAACATTTTAGATATTAAAAACAGTACAACAAA
>NW_017123449.1:0-265 GCF_001263275.1 Habropoda laboriosa | reverse complement strand
ACAGCAAGAAAAAATCAGAAAAGAATGTTTGAATTTATTCTTTATTATTATCGGACAAGTTTGAAAGAAAAAAGTCACAGAAAAGATCTGGTTTATCGTTTAACATATTCTCTTTCTAAGATATGTACCTATACTAAAAGTAATTAATGCAACAATAAGAAAAGCAGACTAAAATGTTTATCAACTAATGCTTCTTTACCAACAAGCACGTTTTCGCGACAAACAAAAGGCATTCGGGGAAGAAATAATTCGGCACAGGGAAGGG
>NW_017123448.1:0-265 GCF_001263275.1 Habropoda laboriosa | reverse complement strand
GCTTCCTGCTAGTAGTATCAACACAAAATTATTAAACATCCCGAAGAAAGTCTTTTTGGCTAATCCACGATACCACAAAACCTCCGAAATCGATGGTCTGTTAGGAGCCCAAATATTTTGGGATTTGATAGACACGAGCGTTATCAACCTCTCCGAAGGCACGCTGAAATTACAACATACGCAGTTAGGCTGGGTAGTCCGAGGCGAAACATCATCTAAGTTCAATCACACACCCACTGTGTGCAACCTCGCTACTGACTCTCTA
>NW_017123447.1:0-265 GCF_001263275.1 Habropoda laboriosa | reverse complement strand
AGGGTAAAAACCTCCGTGCTTTATAACACGGAGCCGTCCACATCCGACGTGGTGGTGGTAAGTATGACGCGATACGGAAGATGTCGAGCGATCATCGCTTTTGGCGGCCCATGCGACACAGGACCCAACGCGAGTCCTCTCAAGCGACGAAACACTCGAGCGCTCTCGCCTCGGCAACCGCGGTCCCGCTTCGGTTCCTCGGGGGATCCCTTTGTCGAAGGCCTTATCGCGACATTGCAGCACGGTTCCGCCGATGCCATGCGGC
>NW_017123446.1:0-265 GCF_001263275.1 Habropoda laboriosa | reverse complement strand
GACAAAGAACAGCCTCGCGGAAGTTCAACGAAAGACATAAAAAGAGAAATATTCGATCGTTCGAAGTTCGACCTATGTTCGCAAATCTAGGCTCAATCGAATTTCATTTTTATATCGAACCTTCCTCGAAGTTTTCTTCCAATTTTACGTTCAAAGAAAATTATCGAAGTAAATGTAATTTGAAAAAATTTGTCGCGTTAATGGAGATATTAGGCGACTCGAAATTCGACAAATTTGTCCATCAATTTGAAAATTAATAAAATTG
>NW_017123445.1:0-265 GCF_001263275.1 Habropoda laboriosa | reverse complement strand
TGATCAGGAGTTCTGGCGCAGGTTGATGATTGTTCTCGCTGGTTCGAGGTGTATTAAAACTTCATTGTTCGGTTAGATGTTTTTTATTTCGATCAGATGTTTTCCTTTGGTTTTAGATGTTTAGTTGAATTTGGATTGTTCATTTCGTGACGATGTGTCTCGTGCACTCGTCTTACAGTGATTGACGGTTTTCAGGTGTGCCAGGTGTATATATAGACATTAGGTTGGTTCTGATTGGTGGTTGTGTTATGGAGGTGGAAAACGT
>NW_017123444.1:0-265 GCF_001263275.1 Habropoda laboriosa | reverse complement strand
CTTCCGGGTCTATTTCCAGAATTTCTCAAGAACCAATCCGCGTTCCTCACCCCCGCCAAAAAACTGTATACAAGATATAAATTAAGATAAACGGAAAAATTAGAAGTTAATACACCAGTACACATTCAATAAAAAAACACGTTTCTCTGTAAAAATTGCAATACCGCGCTACAACTACACTATTTATATTATTAAATTGAACGAAGGGGTAACTGTAGTATATCTTGCATCAAACCCCCAAATATTCAAGCTGCTATTAATTTAC
>NW_017123443.1:0-265 GCF_001263275.1 Habropoda laboriosa | reverse complement strand
TGTACTGAGTTAAGACTATTTCCGCACCTATTCTTATACCTCTTTCCCCTACCAACCGCGAACAAATCAGGAACCGCGTTAATTATGATTGGCGCGTTAGTAAACAAGACAATAAACATATGTACGAAAATTACGTTAACCGAGAAGTGGGGAGTCCATCTTATAAAAACCGAGCCTACGAGCCAGGCACTGTTTGTTGACACTCTCTCTCTCTCTCTCACTCATTCTCGTCCTGCAATCATTTACAAACACTGTATTCTCCTAT
>NW_017123442.1:0-265 GCF_001263275.1 Habropoda laboriosa | reverse complement strand
CCACGTGCGCCGTATCTGTTTGCTGTTTTAGTTGGATCAAATTAAAGTATCGCGCACAATTCATCTTACGAGTTTAACAACTTTCCAATTTCGGTGTAGCCCGAACAAAAGTTCGTTACAATTTATCAACGGTTAATGTAGATTATTATCCCGTTGTTTTCCCTTGCAGAAATTATTTGGCTTCGTTTCAAACAACGGAGAGTAACATTTCCAATTCATCTTACGAATTAACAGCTTTCCAATTTGTGCACTCGAACAAAAATTC
>NW_017123441.1:0-263 GCF_001263275.1 Habropoda laboriosa | reverse complement strand
GAAATATTTTGTTATCTGCATTTGCCCCACTATCGTAGTTCGAAAATTCGACACCGGCGTCCAGAATGCATAGCAGAACCGTGCGCCATTTAGACGACGCGAACCGTCCCAGTACGATATGCGAAGGTCGCGAAGAAATAATATAACCATGTGCGACGTTATATGTGAATATTCGCATCGCTTAACAGTAAGACCGGAAACGTTTGAGGTTTGAATAACAAAGCACACCTTTGTATTCGGTACCAAAAAAAGGTAAGATTTCG
>NW_017123440.1:0-263 GCF_001263275.1 Habropoda laboriosa | reverse complement strand
GCTTGGTTATTCAAAGCTCAAACGGTTCCGGTGTTACTGTTAAACGAAGCGAATATACACATACAACGTCGCGCATGGAGATAGTATTTCTTCGAGATTTTCACGTAACGTACCGGTACGGTACTCGTTCTCTACATGGAGTACTATATTGCTATTCATTCTGGAAATCGGCATGGTAATTTCGAACTACGCTGGTGGGGGCAAATACAGATAACTAAATATTTCGACGTGAAGAATAATTTCTAAAACTAAATGTGACCAAC
>NW_017123439.1:0-265 GCF_001263275.1 Habropoda laboriosa | reverse complement strand
CAGAAAATAACCCAACCCAACCAGAGTGAATAATGAGAAACAGTGCACAAAATAAAGAAAAGTGAGATATCTAGAGCATAGCAAGTAATTAGATGAAACATTGCACACCCAGTAGTACAGCCAAGTAAATAGTCAGCCGAACTCGTACTACTATTTCAATAAAGGATAATACACGTGAATCACAATACTACACTACTGTACCCCTCGAAAGGTAATATAAATTTCCTATACTCGTATCGATACATTGCCAAACAATTTCTGAACC
>NW_017123438.1:0-265 GCF_001263275.1 Habropoda laboriosa | reverse complement strand
ATTTTTTTGAGGACTACAAGACACCAAAGTTTCATCAAAATCGGTGATTATCACTTGAGGATGCTCCCTCGAAACTTTGGGGGCGATTTTCACGCCTTTACTGTGGATGATTGCCAATATAAAAATACACGCGTCGAATATTTTTTTGAAGACTACAAGACACCAAAGTTTCATCAAAATCGGAGATTATTACTTCCAGATGCACCCTCATAATTTTGAGGACGATTTTCACCCCTTCACTGTGGGCGATTGTCAATATAAAAAA
>NW_017123437.1:0-262 GCF_001263275.1 Habropoda laboriosa | reverse complement strand
ATCGTACCGGTACGTTACGTGAAAATCGCGAAGAAATAATATCTCTAAGCGTGACGTTATATGAGTCTATTCGCTTCGTTTAACAGTAACACGGGAACCGTCTGTGCTATAGAAAAAACAAACCACACCTTTGTATTCGGCACCAGAAAATGGTAAGATTTAGTTGGGAACATTTATTTATTGGGATTATTTCTAACGATGAAATATATAATTATTTGTATTTTCCCCCACATCGTAGTTAGAAAATTCAACGCCGGCGTCC
>NW_017123436.1:0-264 GCF_001263275.1 Habropoda laboriosa | reverse complement strand
CTTTGTATTCGGTATCACAAAAAGGTAAGATATCGTTGGTCACATTTAGTTTTAGGAATTATTTTTAAAGTCGAAATTTTTAATTATCTATATTTTCCCCCACCATCGAAGTTCGAAAATTTGACGCCGACGTCCAGAATGCATAGAAGAATAAACACCATTAGAGAACGAATATTGCCGCAGTTTGTTATGTGAAAGTCGCGAAGAAATACAATCTCCAAGCCCGACGTTATATGTGTATATTCGCTTTGTTTAACAGAAACA
>NW_017123435.1:0-265 GCF_001263275.1 Habropoda laboriosa | reverse complement strand
ACCTTAAGGCATGCAGAATGTAGAATGGACTTTTATCTATATTCTGCAATTAGTTTGGTAGCCGTAAGTGATATGGTTTATTAGATATTAACAATTGTTCATAACAGTCGGATATACTTGAGTACGATCAATAGGTGACGCTCCCGTAAAATGATTAATAACTCCTAAACTAAACTGAATATGTTAATAAAAATTATATGAAAATATAACCAAAGGAGTTACCTTTCAGATGCATACAGATAGTTATACGAGAATTTAGCAGAAA
>NW_017123434.1:0-263 GCF_001263275.1 Habropoda laboriosa | reverse complement strand
TACTGCTAACCGAAACGAATATACACATATAACGTCGCACACGTTTATAGTAGCCCTTCGCGATCATCGCATATCATACATGGACGATTCTCGTCCTCTAAATTGCGTTCGGTTCTGCTATGCATATCGGACGCCGGCGTCGAATTTAGAACTACGATGTGGGGGAAAATACAGATAATTAAATATTTTGACATTAAATTTAATTCCTTCAGCTAAATGTATCCAACGAAATCTTACAATTTCTTGATCCCGAATATAAAGGT
>NW_017123433.1:0-264 GCF_001263275.1 Habropoda laboriosa | reverse complement strand
GTTCACCTCAATTCCACATTTATCAATTTATCTCATATCAATTGATTCGAACGATAAGAAATTCTTCTGTAAATTGCAATGCTCGGTGATTCCAAACTTTTGGCCGGTAGTGTATACCCGTGGAACACGCCGACAAAGTTTGACGAGAAAAACTGGAACTTATTTATTTGAAACTACACGAGTGACCAATTCATTTCAAGTTTGTGACACCTTTCAAAGAACAATCCATCGATGTAATTCGAATGAAACAATGCTAAACAATGA
>NW_017123432.1:0-265 GCF_001263275.1 Habropoda laboriosa | reverse complement strand
GAAAACAACATTGCAATTAGAAAATTCAATTATTTCGCCAATTATACCACCAGAAACGAAGTGAACCTAAGTTTTCACATGGACAACTGACGAAAACGAGTAAAAATTATTTTGCTATGAAGAGATCGACATTGCAATTAAAAAATTCAATTATCTCGTTGATTATGCTATCAAAAGCAAAATGCACGATGATCTACCTAACGCAGTACACGGATGACAGGCGAAAGTGAACAAAAATTATCTTACAATCACGAGATCAACATTG
>NW_017123431.1:0-265 GCF_001263275.1 Habropoda laboriosa | reverse complement strand
ACAAACGCACGAAGAAAGAGAGAGAGAGAGAGAGAAAACAGGGGGAACAAAGTAAAACTGAGGGTGAAAAACCAAGAAACTCAAAACGGACAGTATAAGGTAGCAATAATAGAAATAAGTGAGGAAGTGTTTTGTTAAATGATCGAACAAAAAGTACATAGGGGGTGGGGTAAGAGAAAAATGGAGGAGAAAGAAAATATATTAAAACTCTATTCAACACCGTGCAATCTCAACACTCGTTTTTTTTTTATTTTTGCGATACCTG
>NW_017123430.1:0-263 GCF_001263275.1 Habropoda laboriosa | reverse complement strand
TTTCTAACGACGAAATATTTAATCATCTGTATTTTCCCCCACCATCGTAGTTCGAAAATTGGAAGCCGGAGTCAGAATGCTTAGCAGAATCGTACTCCATTTCGAGTACGAGCATCGTACCGTTTCGTTACGTGAAAATCGCGAAGAAATACTATCACCAAGCGCGACGTTATTGGTGTATATTCGCTTCGTTTTACAGTAACACGGGAAACGTTGGAGCTATTGAAAAAACAAACCACACCTTTGTATTCGGTACCAAAAAA
>NW_017123429.1:0-265 GCF_001263275.1 Habropoda laboriosa | reverse complement strand
CGCCTTTTTTATGGCCTTTTGGAGTGGGCCCTGAAGGTGCCCACTCTTGGCCGCTGTTTTTAGGATTAAGTCACCGGCCTCCAACACACGTTGACCTATATCCTCGAGGGGCGATTCGCGCATTTGCGTCGCTATTATATCGCGCTCCTCGAGGTCCTTTCTTCTTCGGGTGGGGGCTGGGACTCTCGAATCCAAGATGTCACGGATTAGAGCGGTCCCAGCCTCCGCCTCGGCCAGTTTGTCCCTGGCCTCCAGCCGTTCAAGT
>NW_017123428.1:0-265 GCF_001263275.1 Habropoda laboriosa | reverse complement strand
CCACTAACTCAAATAAAAGATTCACCACCCGAAAGATTGCACGAAACACCAAATTCAAAAATTCCATAAAAAGTGCAAAGCACAAAAGAAGAATACCTACCCACAAAAATCATCAAAAATTCGACTAACTCAAATAAAAGATTCACCGCCCTAAAAATTGCACGAAACACCAAATTCAAAAATTTCATAAAAAGTGCAAAGTACAAAAGAAGAATACCTACCCACAAAAATCATCAAAAATTCGACTAACTCAACTAAAAGATTC
>NW_017123427.1:0-265 GCF_001263275.1 Habropoda laboriosa | reverse complement strand
TAAATATTACCAATCACACTAAATAAATTAAGACTGCGTATTAAAAAATTCTTGAAATAACGTGCAATTGAAATCTATTCTTTTGCTAATCTGCATTCTATGAGCTAATCAGAATTTTTTTCAGGCAAGTCTACATACGTGAAAAATAAATTCAAGCCCCCGCGCGATATGCAATGCAAATGAACTGAGAGGAAACATACACTTTTTTCTCAAAAACTAACGATGCAATTTTGATCATTTATTTTCAGAAATGAATCGACATGAA
>NW_017123426.1:0-264 GCF_001263275.1 Habropoda laboriosa | reverse complement strand
CTCTCTCGCGTACACTGATACATAACAAGCAACGAAACGGCGGAACTGAGCATAATAACGTTACGGAATATGGTAACCTGGTATTGCATTGACTTGAAATATACCTCGGTCTCGTCTTACGAACAGTTTCAGTACTTTCCATGATTTCACGAAAATTTTTAACACGCAACGAAAACTTATCGTTCACTGATAATTTCAATATTTTGACTCGAACTTATCGTTGCTGTTAATCATTCGAATTTAAATGCAGGAATTATAAGAGTT
>NW_017123425.1:0-265 GCF_001263275.1 Habropoda laboriosa | reverse complement strand
AAATTTTATGCAAGTCTGGAAACACCTGATATATGGGTTCTATTAAATATTTTTACGTTAACATTGTTTCACCAAGTTCAAATTGTTTAATGTTTTAAACTTTATAACTTATACATACCGAGGAATCAAAATTTCTTATGGCATTTTACTCTTAGTTTAGTAATTAAAAAGATACTGTTAATGAAAGTTGCTACTTTTTGTCGAATTTTTATCTTCAGAACTATTAATTGTATGAGCATGACTCCTTTTTTAATTTTACTGTAGA
>NW_017123424.1:0-264 GCF_001263275.1 Habropoda laboriosa | reverse complement strand
TGAAAATAGTCATTTGACTCGTCAAAGTGATAACAAATTATTCTTTTTGTTATCGTAAACTTTATGAGTATATTTAACAGTCGCTCGTTATCAGTCATTCGTCAAAGTGATATCTTTCAGAAGAACGATTCGAGAGAGTTTTCTCTAACAAATCACTCTTTTCGCTATCAAACCTCAGATTAGGCTGTGCAAATTTTTCTAAGCAACGTGAAACCGGTGAAAAAACGAGCGAAAAGCTTATGAAAGTGATACAAAAAGTTCGAA
>NW_017123423.1:0-264 GCF_001263275.1 Habropoda laboriosa | reverse complement strand
GTAGCTCACTGATGGGTGTATTTACAGAACTACAGCTTCAATATTGCTTACCGTTGGGGTGCAAAACTGGCGTATGTACACTATTTAAATATGAAACCTAGTAGAAAGGTTGCACAAATGCAAGATCCTAACTTTGATATTATTCGGTAAATATTAGAGTCAGGCGACGTACAGCCGAGTATGAAACAATATTTCGACACGTATGCCCTCAAATCTAACGTTATATTGCGGAAGATGGACAAGGGAAACAAGTGGGTTGTACCT
>NW_017123422.1:0-264 GCF_001263275.1 Habropoda laboriosa | reverse complement strand
CGTTAAACGTGTTAAGTATGCTAATAAAAATAATGTACGTAACGACTCTCTTTTTCAACTTTGTCCACGATTCTCGTCTTTTCACACCATTCTCTCTTATGGCACTCGCTTCATTTTCTTGAAACTACGATACTACATCTACGATTGGCTCCTTGAAATGTGTATTTTATGAAATTAACAAGGCTCGGAGAATGAACTGATAGAGGGACAAATTGGAGGTTAATTAATTTACCGAAGATGTTTCCCTCTTACTAAACTAACAAT
>NW_017123421.1:0-264 GCF_001263275.1 Habropoda laboriosa | reverse complement strand
AAATACTAACGAACGCAAATTCAAAATGAGAAACTCACAAGACTGTCAATATGTGTTACGAAGAAGTGAGTAGCAACAACAAAATATTAGGTCCCCTAACGTGAGGTTTCTAATAGAACCTGTCATATTCATCCACGTTGCCTAACAATAATCCTCAGATCCACCAATACCAACTTAACAAGAATTACATGCAAAAGAAACTCTAAACTTTTGGATCCTCGATTAGTCACTCTATCAGAAATCCGATATTTCAATGCATCAAAG
>NW_017123420.1:0-264 GCF_001263275.1 Habropoda laboriosa | reverse complement strand
AAATGGAACGTTTCGTCGTGGATTTTTCATCGTGAGAATGTTCCACCACGTTCAGCTATTCTACTGAAAGAGTTTTTAAATTTAAAATCGATCTCAGCGTTCGAAAATCCCCCGGCATTCGCCTGATTCGTCTTCCTGTGACTTTTTATTATTTCCTAGAGTGAAAAGAGTCGTGAAAGAAACGCATTTTCAGTTCATCTTCTAACATTCCAAGGAATGTAACGTGGGTATTTAATAGAGATACCAGAAAGTGAGTATCAGAAA
>NW_017123419.1:0-264 GCF_001263275.1 Habropoda laboriosa | reverse complement strand
GGAAATCGAAGCGTCGCGACCACCGACGAGACCAACAGGTTAAGCTGGGCCTTACAACCTCAGCCGAGGAAATTTAATCCGCGTACGGTGATCGCGCACGGGCGGGCAATCAAGCTCGATTGCCGAGCTACGAAACATTTTATGGTCCTTCGAGCCGGATCAGTGACCTACGGATTATCAGTGCATAAGTGATCTGTGAACACAGTGATCTAACGAGTGCTAAAGTGATCAGGGGGATCCGGCACAAGCACGCGACGGAGCAAT
>NW_017123418.1:0-264 GCF_001263275.1 Habropoda laboriosa | reverse complement strand
TTTCTAATGAATCGAGATAGGTATTCGTTCAATCTGGAACTGTAAAAAAAAAGAAAGGAAAAATTGCGAAATTCCATGGAAAATGAGCGCAATGGAAGTGGAACAGAGCGTGTCTCTGTTTCACGAAGAGTGAAAATGGATCGAGCCGAACTCAGACTGGAACGCTCTACGTGCGCAGAAAATGATAGACGAAACTATGCGTGGAGTAACTGTTTTCTTTTCACGGTTCGCCGTATCGGGCACGCAAATAGTGCTGATTGGCAT
>NW_017123417.1:0-262 GCF_001263275.1 Habropoda laboriosa | reverse complement strand
AATCCGCCGTCGAATTTTCGGACTACGATGTGGGGGAAAATACAGATAATTAAATATTTCGACTTTAGACATAATGGCCACTAATAAAATGACCCAACCATATCTTACCTTTTTTTGGTAGCGAATACGAAGGAGTGGTTTTTTTTTCAATAGCGAATCGGTTCCCGTGTTACTGTTAAACGAAGCAAATATACACATTTAACGTCGGCTGGGCGATAGTAGTTCTTCGCGACTTTCACATATCTTACGGCGGCGATAATCG
>NW_017123416.1:0-264 GCF_001263275.1 Habropoda laboriosa | reverse complement strand
TATAAAGCATACTTCAAGGAAAACTTTCAAGTGTAATTCTGATCATTTTTATAATATTTTTCCCATAACGTGAAAATGTCTAAATATTTGTGGACAGTAGTGTATGTACAATAAATTTTCAAGTGGTTCCAAACAGAATTCGATTTAAAAAAAAAATATATGAACACATTTTTAATTGCCCTGGTTCAAAGGAGAAACGTCAACTTTTACACGAGAAGCTGTGCAAGATCCATTAAATTTCTCTCTTGCAAGAACTTTTTTTTC
>NW_017123415.1:0-263 GCF_001263275.1 Habropoda laboriosa | reverse complement strand
TCGTACTCAAAATAGAGTACGATTCTGCTATGCATTCTGGACATCGGCTCCGAATTTTGGAACGACGATGGCTGGGGCAATTACAGGTAATTAAATATTTCGGCTTCAAATATAATTCCTTCAGCTAAAAGTATCAAACTAAATCTTAGAATATTTTGGTCACGATTACAAGGGTGTGCTTGGTACTTCAATATCTCACGCGATTGCCGTGTTACTGTTAAACGAAGCGAATGTGCACCTATAACGTCGGCTAGGGGATAGTA
>NW_017123414.1:0-264 GCF_001263275.1 Habropoda laboriosa | reverse complement strand
TTTTCCAATTTTGATGGTGTCAAGTGTGTGGAGAAGGAAATTGGAAACATTTACGTCACTATCACGATGTCCTTGACAGGATATTTTCAAGGTTTTTTTCCAAAAATTTTCACTTTCCACAATTTTTTGCCATTTTTCTTTTCATCTTCCTCTGTTTTTTCTTCGAGTTTGGAGAGACTTGGACGCACACGTGTCGACGAGGATATTTTCAAGGTTTTCTGGTTTCTCGAAACTTTCACTTTCCACAATTTTTTACCTTTTATC
>NW_017123413.1:0-264 GCF_001263275.1 Habropoda laboriosa | reverse complement strand
TGTGACTATGCAGGAGAGTTGGAAGGTGAAGAGTAATGGTGACAGTGGGTGACTAGTTGTGAATACAGATAAGACTAAGGACTAATAAGGAAAATATTTGAGGATGTAACACTAGTGAAATAAAAAACTACGACATGTCGTTAAAAAGACGCAGAGATGACCTTTACATTATTTCTCTCACTTTCACGGTTCCGCAGATACAAGAAGCGTTAATTCTTATCGGTCCACCCTGTAGACACGTTATCCAGCGCTGTTCGAACTCTG
>NW_017123412.1:0-264 GCF_001263275.1 Habropoda laboriosa | reverse complement strand
ATTTGTTGAGGTTGCTTATAGCACGATGAATTGATAATTAACGCAATGATTTAATCCTTTCACGATAAAATTCGGTCAAAATGTTCGTATTTCCAATTCTCGTTAATCTTTTACTATTTTTAAAAAATTTTTTTTAATTTATTCAAATAGTTTGCATGGTTGTCACTTAACGTTTCTCATCATTCCACGTTATCTTTGTCATCTGTTTAGGTCTGTTTGTCACATTATCTAATTAAATCCGCGCGGTTCGAACATGTTAGGAAA
>NW_017123411.1:0-264 GCF_001263275.1 Habropoda laboriosa | reverse complement strand
AAAAATCAGTTTGAATTCAGCGGAAAAATTGATTCATCTTTCTCAGGTTGATTAGTTAGTTTAGATTCGGATTTTTAGGTTATGTTTCACATTTCTCGATCGCACTAGACTCTTTACTTTCAAATTGTGTTCCAGGTGATTCAATTGTGCTCGATTCTCAGGTTTTAGGTTAGCATTAGCTAGAGATTACGTTTTCTACCCTCTTTTTACAATCCGCTAATACATTTGTAACAGAATTTGCGTCAGGTTTCGGCAGATGACCAT
>NW_017123410.1:0-264 GCF_001263275.1 Habropoda laboriosa | reverse complement strand
TTAATCTCAAAAGTAGCAGAGAGTCGCGTCCGTATCGTAAACCTGGTTTAACTTATCCTTAACTTATCCTTAACTTATCCTGTAACTTTGGGAACAGGCGGTAACGCGACCAGTAAATCAGAGTAATTTCATCCCTTGAGTAGAGTTCTCCGGGTTCAGCAAACGTAACAGCCGCCTTGTCGGTGGAGTCAGACTCAAAGGCGGCTGGTCCTAACTGGGATTGCCTATACACTGTCGTTCGTTAATATTAGGACACCCGTTACG
>NW_017123409.1:0-264 GCF_001263275.1 Habropoda laboriosa | reverse complement strand
ACAGTTCGATAAAACCATAGCTGTATGTGAGGCACTGGGTTATGGACAGGGATAATCTGTGGGCTCGTAGTTCAGTAGAACCGTCATTGCTACATGTACTCAACGTGCACCAACAATATATAGCTTCTCCGTGTAATAGACACGCTGATCTACGCTCGTGCAGGTGGCACGTGGCATGTAGACCTGTGTAGTATTTAATACACGTCGCTGTGTGGACCTGTTGGTGAGAATAGGTTGACATAACGATGCACTAAATGTGAGAAA
>NW_017123408.1:0-264 GCF_001263275.1 Habropoda laboriosa | reverse complement strand
TGAAAGAAATGAGAAATCAAACTTATCAAATACACCTAAAATGTGTGAAATTTTTTTTTTTTTTGATAAATCCTTAAACATTACACTTTCATGAAATTGCAAAAATTAATTAAAAATCCTGCACATTGCATCTTATAATTGTTCCAAAGAACCTCGCATCACTATTGCCACGTCGATTCTTCACTTCTTCACCGGAGTGTTTTCGAATTTCAAAAATCATATACAAAATGCACAAAGCTGAAATGTCGAACATTGATCGAACAA
>NW_017123407.1:0-262 GCF_001263275.1 Habropoda laboriosa | reverse complement strand
GATACAGAAAACAAATGTGTGGTTTGTTTTTTCAATAGCTCAAACCGTTCCTGTGTAACTGTTCATCGAAGCGAATACACACATATCACGTGGCGCTAGGAGGTAGTATTTCTTCGAGATTTTCACGTCACGTACCAGTACGATACTCGTACTCCATATGGAGTACGATTCTGCTATGCATTCTAGACTTCGGCGCTGTATTTTCGAACTACGATGTGGGGGAAAATACAGATAATTAAATATTTCGACTTTAAATATAATT
>NW_017123406.1:0-264 GCF_001263275.1 Habropoda laboriosa | reverse complement strand
CTCTGCTTTCCGTATCCAGCTTGGTTCACGTTATGTCTGGTTAAATCAGTCTGATCTGTCACCGTACAGCTTGGCATATCAGACAACTCCCTCTGAGAATCCCAACACAGTATTCTCTTAAATAGGTGTATTCACTTTTCCATACTGTAAAAATATCTATGGAATATTTAATTGTTGCCAATTTGAACACCGAATGTCTTCCAATTGAATTCTTTCACTTTCCACATTGCGCTATCTTTTCCATTCTACCAAGAACGTAAGTTA
>NW_017123405.1:0-264 GCF_001263275.1 Habropoda laboriosa | reverse complement strand
AAATTTTTGTTCCTTCAATCGTAAATGGAAGTTGAACGAAACTTTTCTCTCAAGCTCTTCAGAATTCACCGAAAGAAGTATTAACCCTTTCGCTACTATTGGCGCCTGTAGGCGTTTTGAAATTTGCTCACGCTACATCGTTGAAGCCTTTTGCTGCACTTCCACCTTAATTTAACACTTAATTTAATAAACCGACTTTTAAAACGATGCGGCCAAAATAACAAATTTTGCGATTTATTTGCAATTTTGCAAAGAAAAATTTCC
>NW_017123404.1:0-264 GCF_001263275.1 Habropoda laboriosa | reverse complement strand
TCGAACTACGAAGGTGGGGGAAAATACAGATTGTTAAATATTTCGACGTTAAAAATAATTCCTCAACCTAAATGTGACCAACGAAGCCTTACCTTTTTTTGTTACTGAATACAAACTTGTGGTTTGTTTTTACAATAGCTCAAACGGTTCCCGTGTTACTGTTAAAAGCAGCGAATATTCACATATAACGTCTCGCTTGGAGATAGTATTTCTTGGCGATTTTCACGAAACGTACCAGTACGATACTCGTACTCTAAATGGAGT
>NW_017123403.1:0-263 GCF_001263275.1 Habropoda laboriosa | reverse complement strand
CACATTTAGTTTTAGGAATTATTTTGACGTCGAAATATTTAATTATCTGTAGTTGCCCCCAGCGTCGTAGTTCGAAAATTCGGCGCCGATGTCCAGAATGAATAGCAGAATCATAGTCTATTTGGAGTGCGAGAATCGTCCCAGTATGATATGCGAAGGTCACGAAGAACTACAATAACCGTGTGCGACGTTGTATGTGAATATTCGCTTCGTTTAACAGTAACATCGGCACCGTTTGAGATTTGTATAACAAAGCACACCTT
>NW_017123402.1:0-264 GCF_001263275.1 Habropoda laboriosa | reverse complement strand
ACGCGTGTTTTTTTATATTGACAATGGCCCACAGTGAAGGGGTGAAAATTGTCCTCAAAATTATGAGGGTGCATCTGGGAGTAATAATCTCCGATTTTGATGAAACTTTGGTGTCTTGTAGTCCACAAAAAAATATTCGACGCGTGTTTTTTTATATTGGCAATGGCCCACAGTGAAGGGGTGAAAATCGTCCTCAAAATTATGAGGGTGCATCCTCAAGTGATATTTTCCGATTTTGATAAAACTTTGGGATATGGTAGTTCT
>NW_017123401.1:0-264 GCF_001263275.1 Habropoda laboriosa | reverse complement strand
GAAACTAATTTTTGTCCCAAGTTTAGAATCCTAAACTGATGGCGCATTAATTGAATAAATGAAGAACAAGCTAATTTTTGTTCTAAGTTTAGAATCCTAAGCTGACGCGACGTTAAGTAAATAAAGTAAAAAAAGAAACTAATTTTTGTCCTAAGTTGTGGAATCCTAAACTGATAGCGCATTAATTAAATAAATAAAAAAGAAACTAATTTTTGTCCCAAGTTTAGAATCCTAAACTGATGGCGCATTAATTGAATAAATGAA
>NW_017123400.1:0-264 GCF_001263275.1 Habropoda laboriosa | reverse complement strand
CACCCCTATTCGCTAAGAAGACTCTTCCTTTTATCACACATGCACCAATTTTCTCTTGTAGGGGTTTTGGGTGAATAAGTGGAGTTTTACACGGTGTTTTAAGAAATAATAATGTAAATATAGGTGTATATATATTTGAATAATCATATTGTAACGGTGCTTATAAAATTTCTCGATTTCTCTCACAATACTCTCCGTTACCACTACAGTAAATTCTCTACAAGAGTCAGTAAGTTTGGATTCTACAAGTGACAGTATAGATGG
>NW_017123399.1:0-264 GCF_001263275.1 Habropoda laboriosa | reverse complement strand
CTAACCTAATGCCGGACTTGGGAGAAACAAACAGTGGTTGGCATGTGTTATTAGAGTGTAATAGGGGTTAATTTAATTTTCGGTTGATAAAGAGTTAGCAATTAATAAAGTAAATGTCCTATAAGACGCGGTGGACATTGTAGTGGTTGAGAACTATTTATTAGTTGATGGCGTATATATTAATCGATGGTATGCATGTCAAACTTAACAAATTGACAGTGGTTGTTATGTAACTCGAGAGCGTTGTTATAAAAAAAAAAACTA
>NW_017123398.1:0-264 GCF_001263275.1 Habropoda laboriosa | reverse complement strand
ACCCAAGGGTGTATTGGATAAAGGGAATGTTGTTGAGGCCTTGTTCTGTATTTTAAAAGAAATCTTCACTTTGAGTTGTTGAGGCGACGCGCTTACAATAGTGGATGCCGGATATAACCGACGCTGGTCGCGAAAGGGTTAACCCTAGAACGTTCTTTCGTTTGACTATACACTTAAGGAATTTGGGTCCCTTTTGACCCAAAATTGAAAGTTTATTTTCTAGATTAATATGGTGCAGTGGTAGCAAAAATTATTACAGATGAG
>NW_017123397.1:0-264 GCF_001263275.1 Habropoda laboriosa | reverse complement strand
TGCAACACTCCAACTCTATCTGTAACTCTTGGGCTCTATCTACAACACTAGCTCCATTCGCAATATTTAATCTCCAACACTCTGACGACTCTTCAAACACTCTGACACCGATTCTATAATATCTGCAAGAAAACAACTCTTCCTTCGCCTTCTTCCTTTTCCACCGTACACGAACACTATTTTTGAGTTTTCTTATTTTAGCTATAATCATACAGTAGTGCTTTTCATACTAAATTAACCTTCGTTCAAAGTTTCTCTTACTTC
>NW_017123396.1:0-264 GCF_001263275.1 Habropoda laboriosa | reverse complement strand
TCCCTCCTTCCTTTCAGACCGACTTTTGGCAGCATTCTTAATTCACATTTTCGTGATCTCTGTGGCATACCTATATTTTCGATCGATTTCAAAAATTCTGCGAATAGTGTTCGTCATCGGTTGAATCGTGTTCCTTGTAATCTACAGTGAGTGATCAAATTATTACGATCGTATTAACCCTTTGAACTCCAAATTTTTTTTAAATTTTCTTTTCAATAACTCCCTGCTATTTTAAGAATTTTATTTGAAATGCACTTCAAAAGG
>NW_017123395.1:0-264 GCF_001263275.1 Habropoda laboriosa | reverse complement strand
ATGTATTAGCTACTAGTCGAATGATCCATCGTTTCTACAACTTGAGGTTGATCGATTGTGGTACTACTTGAAGTTTTTACATAACAAACTATATCTCATCTTTCATTGAACCACCTAATTTCTGTTGTAATTACCTGCTTCATTTCGAGCCACCGTACTTTCACGAGAATAACACGAACGTCTTTGCACCGCATTTGTTAATCAATTAACAAATTAATTTTAATTAATTTCATTTTCATCAATTGCCATGTGTCTAAGATTCGA
>NW_017123394.1:0-264 GCF_001263275.1 Habropoda laboriosa | reverse complement strand
AACCATAATTCTTTTTTCCCTTATTTTCAAGCGTGCTCTACATCGATTGGAGCGATTATATCGGTGAATCTTTCCATGCTCGAATTCTACGTATATATGATTACAATCTTGCAAACTAGAAATTTCCCATCTATAATTATGTAATAACGTAAACTCGAACGATGAGTATTAATCATTTACAATTAAATTTGCATGACCTGCGCGTCATAATGCGTAACCAGTTATGCAAGATTGTTCAACTTTTCAGATTCTTAGATATTGGAA
>NW_017123393.1:0-264 GCF_001263275.1 Habropoda laboriosa | reverse complement strand
CGGAACAGTTCCGTTTAGGTAAACATTATTCTAGGTAATAAGATGCGACTGTTTATACGAGGTGCTATCAAAAAGAAACCGGAGTGATTTTATAAGTTTTATTAATCAACCAAGCTAAATTTGGTTTTTGTTCCCGTCGAAACAATTCCCTCCTGCATTGTTACAGCGATCCCATCGATTCTGCCATGCCTATGATTTTTAGAAATCATTTCCCACAACCGCGTCAAGCACCTGTTGCGATTTAACTTGTCTCTTCCACAGTGT
>NW_017123392.1:0-264 GCF_001263275.1 Habropoda laboriosa | reverse complement strand
TTCTTCTTTTTTTTTCTTTTAGACACCCTTTGTACGAACATGATTTTTCTAGTTATTCCTATACTACAACTGAATATATTTAGTTATTCCTTATCTCGTATCAAAGGGGATTAAAATTTGAATTTCCCGCTGCGTCAAATTTTTCCTCTTCTTTTCACGAAGAATACGTACAACAAAACACGAAATAATTCGAACGCTTCTCAAACGAGCGAACACGAGCATAATTAATCCTTTGAAGCACATATTCAAGAAAAAACTTCTGTC
>NW_017123391.1:0-264 GCF_001263275.1 Habropoda laboriosa | reverse complement strand
CTTTTAATTTCCGTTGCACGTTCCAAGACCTACCGTGGATACGTATAGTCGATGGAAGAAATATTGCGAGTTCGTAAATTGAAGTATTAAATAATGACACCCAGAGTCGTATACGGTATTTTACGTTTTTCGATTGAGACTGAATTAAAGGTAAGACACTCTTCGTTTGTCTCTTTCCTTAGCAATTAGAATACATTCCTCTGAGCTAATTTGCTGGCTTGAGTACTGTTTTCAGTATCTCTTAAAGCGCGATGAGCGAGTTCC
>NW_017123390.1:0-264 GCF_001263275.1 Habropoda laboriosa | reverse complement strand
GAAAAGAGTTAATTGGTGAACGAAATTCGTTTTGGAATTTTTTGGTAGCGCGCGATAAGTCAATTATTGGCCAAAAAACGTGTAAATTTTATTCGAACGAGTTTGTTTAAGCTGTGTATTATTTTTTTCCTATTCCTGGAGACAAAGGGTGCACAGAACGCTTAGAAGGAATATCCGCGAATTCGACCTTAAAAGAGATTCATTTTAGAAATTTGTACAGATTGTGTCTGAAGTGATTCGCGAGTTTTAAGGAACACTTGTACA
>NW_017123389.1:0-264 GCF_001263275.1 Habropoda laboriosa | reverse complement strand
TATCGCAACGTTCGATCGATCCGAGTGATTTTCCAACCGGAGGCTAAAATATCGCCCGCTTTTTCCCCCACTTCGTTCCAAATCGTATCAAAAATCGTTCATTCTCGTTCCGGTAGGATTGCTGATGTTACGCGATTACAGGCTACATGAGCATTGGTCGACAAAAAGTCCGGTTACTTCGTTTGAACCAGTTCTGCGCGCAGTGCAACTAGAAATCACAGTTGGCCAGGTACCGATCGTGGTTTTACACGGACGTGCGCTCAG
>NW_017123388.1:0-264 GCF_001263275.1 Habropoda laboriosa | reverse complement strand
ATCTATCCAAGGCACAGTATTATACACGAAAAAATAATGAAACCATGTCCCCTCCTGTATTTATTCACAAATCTATTACTCAGCGCTGTATATTTTGTCAAATAATTTTCGCGAGGAAGTGGAATTTAAATCGTACAATACTTTCTGTACGAGCGTAATAGGTGTCCTAATACTTACACACGCCAGTGAATACCTACATATTTGGTCCTTTATCCGCGTGTATTTCACGGAAACAGAATAAACGCTTGTCAGAATCGATAACGT
>NW_017123387.1:0-263 GCF_001263275.1 Habropoda laboriosa | reverse complement strand
ACCCGCGTTTTGCAGTACTACATACGACTGTTTTCTCTTTATTTTCCATGTTTCGCCACGTAACCCGTGTTTTAACGAATATAAATTGTAATTCTGCTGTTTCCTCGCGGTAAAGACGTTTTGCATTTCTGCAATATGACTCTTTTCTCTTTATTTTCAATGTTTCGCCACGTAAACCGTGGTTTAACGAATATAAATTGTAATACTGCTGTTCTCCCGCGACAACCCACGTTTTGCAGTACTACAAACGACTGTTTTCTCTT
>NW_017123386.1:0-264 GCF_001263275.1 Habropoda laboriosa | reverse complement strand
AATATTTCATATTTCCCTTAAATAATATTAAAATCCATCTTTACCAAACTCCACGAATTACCAATCCAACATTTTCCCAGTCACCGGAAATATTTCGCAATTAAGACACCAACAGTCAGAAAGATCACCAACTATCCATCAACCCCGAGGAATACCCAAAGAGATCTAAGAACCGAGGTTCCCTGCTGGCAAATTTTAAATGAAAATTAATTTCTTCACATATGAACCTCTTAGTCCACGTAACCAATTCATCCGGGGACCCTG
>NW_017123385.1:0-264 GCF_001263275.1 Habropoda laboriosa | reverse complement strand
AGAATTTGTAGTTCTTAATTCATAATTATAGAAATACCGTGTCACTGAATTTTAATTTCACGTATTTACATGCATGTCGCGCTCGCGATTTCTCCCCATTGAACGAAACCATATTCAGAAAGAGGGTGAAGAACTAAGGAGGCGAGGGAGAATAAGATCGCGGTGAAGAAATTCTCCGATTTGAAGGAGCTTTTTATTTCTCTCGTTAATTGTAGTCCCGCGGAAAATTGTCCTTCGTTATCGTCGGAGGCGTTCTCCTCGGAA
>NW_017123384.1:0-264 GCF_001263275.1 Habropoda laboriosa | reverse complement strand
TAGCCTTACCCGGGTAAGGCGGCTCTGCCCGGGTGGACCTCCTTTCCGACCTACTCGTGGGAACAGTTATGGAGTCTTATAAACAAAAACCGGGGTTGGGGGGGAAAGACGTTGAGGAGGGTGAGGTGGTCCCGCGGGACGGAGGAGCATCGACCATGGCGGCGGAGGCCGTCGTCATGGTCGAAAGGATGAGGGGCAGGATGAGCGCCCTTGAAGAGAGGTTGGAGCGGGCCTCGACCTCCGGGTCGAGGGACCGCTCCGCCT
>NW_017123383.1:0-264 GCF_001263275.1 Habropoda laboriosa | reverse complement strand
TTCAATGAAAAACAAGTGCACAGAACGATACGGGATCTACGTGATCTATACCACAGTGAACGTATTAACAGCATCCATGATCCTTCAAAAACAGTTCCCGGACCAGAGGACTGTCCTAATACGAAAAGGAACGTTAGCGAGGGCATTAGGTTCTCAGCCATTTTTCACCCTTTTTTGCAATTTTTAATTAATCGAAAATCGAAATGCGAAAAATACACAAATTTTCTTTAAGGTAAGGCCTAACCTTACACAATTTATTTTTAA
>NW_017123382.1:0-264 GCF_001263275.1 Habropoda laboriosa | reverse complement strand
CGTGTAGTCTCTCAGGCTACTTTGGCAATTTAATTGGTTAAATCACCGTATTATAGAAATTAATTTCATTTAAAACAGCAGGTTTATAAAGTTCAGCTTCGTTACTCATTCGGTAATTCTCCTGATACTTATGTAGAATTATAATTCTCACGGGGAGAATTGTAGAAGAAACCGACTCGCCTCGGAGGTCCATGACAGAACGGAACATCTCGCGAACCGATGACGAAGAAGAGGTTCCAGGAGACTGGAAGATGTTCAACGTGG
>NW_017123381.1:0-264 GCF_001263275.1 Habropoda laboriosa | reverse complement strand
CTGATCTTTAGTCATTTATTTTGAGGTGGATAGGTGAAAATCTCAGGTACGTATTTTCGCGTGGTACGGAGTCGAGAACTTGAACGAGGCATATGTGAAATGAGTTTAGAACGATTCTTTATTCGGAAAAGTCGATCTAGTCGTTCAAGGATATTTTTATTCTTCCTGCGACTGTTTTCTGCGTTATGCCGCGCCTTTGACGGCGATCGTGTGTCTTCCTGCACGCGGCAAATGGTCCACGAGGATTTTTGAGCGAATGTGTGA
>NW_017123380.1:0-264 GCF_001263275.1 Habropoda laboriosa | reverse complement strand
AATATACGCCATTAACTAATTAATTGTTAATAAACACTGCAATGTCAACCACTGCTTTTACGAAAGTTACTTCATTTATTGATACACCTTGATCAACAAAAAATTAAATTAACCGTTTTTGCACTCGAATATCATATATCAACCACTGTTTCTTGCTCCCGAGTCGGGCATTAGGTTAGTTTATTGATTATAACGACGCGAACATGTTTAATAACAACCACTGTTAATTTGGTCAACTAGACATGCATGCCATCGATTAAAATA
>NW_017123379.1:0-258 GCF_001263275.1 Habropoda laboriosa | reverse complement strand
CCACGTAAAACGTGTTTTAACGAATATAAACTGAAATACTGCTGTTTTCACGCGACAAACCACTTTTTGCATAGCTGGAAACATCTGATTTCTCTTTATTATGCATATCTCACCACGTAAAATGTGTTTTAACGAATATAACCATAAATACTACTGATTTCTAAATGCAAACCACGTTTTGCAGTACTGTACGCAAATTTTTTTCTTTATTTTGCATGTTTCGCCACGTAAAACGAGTTTTAACGAATATAAACTGAA
>NW_017123378.1:0-264 GCF_001263275.1 Habropoda laboriosa | reverse complement strand
GTTCGAATATTACATTTGCAGTAACTGTTCAATAGTAAATTATCTTGTTCCATTTTTCAAATTGCACTAATGTGTAAGCAAGGAAAAATTATTTGAGGTTATGTTTCCTTCAACATCAATATTAAAATTTGAAATAAACTGGTACTGAACTTCATTATATATTTAACTTCTACGAATCACGTTGAACTTTCCGCTTAGGCAGTTTTCATGATTTCGTATAAAAAGAAAAATTCATAATACGATTATCACATCGTGGGTCATCGA
>NW_017123377.1:0-264 GCF_001263275.1 Habropoda laboriosa | reverse complement strand
GAACGCTGAGGAATCTCACTTTCGGTGAATGCTGAGGAATTTCACTTTTGAATTTTTATGGATGAGATATCTCGCGTTTTTTTATCGAGAGGCGAGAATTAGGGACTAAACTATTACGGCGAACGCTGAGGAATCTCACTTTCGGTGAACGCTGAGGAATTTCACTTTCGAGTTTCATATCGTTCACTCTTTCACGTCTATGGAGGAGATATTTTGGGAACGAATATTTATGTATTTCACTCTCTCGATGAGATATCTCGCGTT
>NW_017123376.1:0-264 GCF_001263275.1 Habropoda laboriosa | reverse complement strand
CTCATTTTACTAATTAACATCACCTGATAAACTAAACGAACTCAAAGAATATTTATTCTTCAAGTAAATCAAACGCAAGTGACTTGTATGTAAAGCACGATTGCTAAACCTTGATATTTTTTTCTTAAAAATGCAATATCCAGTTTCGCGAACTAATAACTGTTCCACGACCTTACGTCACATCCTTTTAGACGTTGCAACGAAGGAATCAATTTCCTACGCATCTGAATCCGTTTTCTAAATACTTTTCTAATTGCATTCAAA
>NW_017123375.1:0-264 GCF_001263275.1 Habropoda laboriosa | reverse complement strand
ATTTCTCACTGCGAACACGGCCGTTGTTCGATTGCGCGAGCATTTCGGTACGTACAATGTAGGTATATATATACAGGTGTGCTAAATCGATTGGAAACAAAATTCAGTCGTTTCCGGATACGGCACGTCCCGACGAACTGCGTTTTCCACGCGCCACATCCGTCTCATAATAAGATCACCGTTACGAAGTAATTGCATCGCGCTCGCAGTCGCTCGATGCGGCTCCTGCAACCCCTTTTCCGTCCTCCATTCCACCCGCTAAGT
>NW_017123374.1:0-262 GCF_001263275.1 Habropoda laboriosa | reverse complement strand
TTTGTAGTACTGCAAAACGCGGGTTGTCGCGGGAAAGCAGCGGTATTACAGTTTATATTCGTTGGAACACGTTCACGTGGCGAAACATGAAAATAAAGAGGAAACAGTCATTTTGCAGTACTGCAAAAGGTCTTTGTCGCGAGAATGCAGCAGTATTTCAGTTTATATTCGTTAGAACACGTTTAACGTGGCGAAACAAGCAAAATAAAGAGAAAACAGTCGTCTGCAGAACTGCAGAACGTGGTTTGTCGCGGGAAAACAG
>NW_017123373.1:0-264 GCF_001263275.1 Habropoda laboriosa | reverse complement strand
ACGTTTTTGCGGCGAATTTAACGCTGCCACGCGTGTTCGAGGAAAGTTTGTTCGCTCGTGAAACGGAGCCAAGGGTTTTTCTTTTTTGGAGAGAAAACAGTGTTTGCTTGAGCATTCTCTGTTTTATTATGCGTATCTGGTGTTTGCGTGGCAGTTTACTCAGAGATTTTTGGAGGAAGTATTGCGTTTGATGATTTTGGTGGTATTCCTTTTACGTTTTAATCCCTTGGTGGGATGACTTGTTTTATGGTTAGCTTCAGGTAG
>NW_017123372.1:0-264 GCF_001263275.1 Habropoda laboriosa | reverse complement strand
CGTCCTGGCGATAGATACGATTCGACGACAATCTGAATATGAATGAAAGAGTAGCGGGCACGGATGCGTTTTAACCCTTTGGGAATGGCGATCGCGATCGCGTTTATCATCGTCGTCGTTCCGGAACATCGGCCAAGGGGTTGTCGCGAATTTCTGCCTTTTGCATTGCTAAAACGGCCACTGTGTGTGTGTGTGCGAGTATGGCGTTAGGCTATCGCGAGAGGATCGAACGAGGAAAGCGGGCCTTTCGCGAGCGTGTTACGG
>NW_017123371.1:0-264 GCF_001263275.1 Habropoda laboriosa | reverse complement strand
ACAAGTTTTTCTCCGAATACACCGTAAACGAATTTACCCCAGCGATGGATCGTCCTGTTCACCACCCGACATTTTTCCACGAAAATCGATCGATTAAAGCGCGGCAGCTCTCGATTAAAACCGTCGCTCTTCTCGGATCTAAATTTTCACAGATAAAATTACGACCTTGCGTATAGAACAGATAGGCGGAGTGTCGTGTCACGTTCTTTTGCGATGGTCAAAAGGAAGCTCGCGGTCGCGACTGTTAACCGCCAAATTAATTTT
>NW_017123370.1:0-264 GCF_001263275.1 Habropoda laboriosa | reverse complement strand
TTGTCCTGGAAACGAGCTGCAGATGTATACCTTTTAATATTATTACAATTTTTCATTTCGACGGACGGTAATGACTCTAAATAGGATTTAGTAATTACCCGGTACATTAACGTCGTCCTTGTTAAACGGTAGACCGGGCCGTAGTAGGGATCATTTAAAATACTTATTGTATTCCCCGGCTACTACCGAGAAGAGCAAACTGTATTATTTCCGGCTTGTCGAGTCACTTGCTGCGTTAATTAATACGAATTGAATACCGCCTTA
>NW_017123369.1:0-264 GCF_001263275.1 Habropoda laboriosa | reverse complement strand
AAGCTTACGAAACAGAGTATCATTACAAGACCCACCCAACTCGATTTCACCGTTCTTTCAGGACCAGTTCCCTAGATCCAATTGAACCTATCAAACCGAGTCCTTCAAATCCACCCTCAACTACCACCTTAACTCTCAAACATGCAACAACGCGTAAAATTCCCAAGCTCCACTCTATCGTCGCTAAAATCGAACCAGGAGCGTCCAAAGTGTCTATGAAATTTTCATAAACACCTGAGGCACTGTTCGAATCGAATTCCCTTA
>NW_017123368.1:0-264 GCF_001263275.1 Habropoda laboriosa | reverse complement strand
TACTACTCGTCTTTCGTTTCCAGATTTTTCTCATATTCCTCTAGTTTCTCGAGCCTCTTCCACTCTCACTTTCTTCTTCCATCAGTTTACCCTAATCACCAATCACCTATCCGCTCTTTTCATTCCTCCTCTCCATCTTCTTCACACCCAATCGCCAGGCACGCCGAAATTATAAATTCGACGATTCAAGTGGACTAGAGGCACTCCTGAAGCTGAAACATTCGAAAACACTCTGTATCATTATCTGTGAGACACTTACATTTG
>NW_017123367.1:0-264 GCF_001263275.1 Habropoda laboriosa | reverse complement strand
ACCGAATTTCCATGAAATTTGCTTTCTGTTTGAGCAGCGGTGTGCTTCTTCTACTACTTCGATCGAGCCAGGGAAATCTATGGTCACCACGTGTGCATGAAAGACAGCTTCATTTTTTTAAACGAACTATTTGGTAAAGTTTCGTATAGAGTGTGTAATGGAGGTTGTAACGTTCGAAAATAGTTGCACGTTTTTGGGGAGGAAATTAGAGGAGAATTTTTGAGGGAAATTGGAACGAGCGGAAGGGGCGTTTCTGATTGCTGG
>NW_017123366.1:0-264 GCF_001263275.1 Habropoda laboriosa | reverse complement strand
CCACCCTGGCTTTCCCCAGTCGACGGGGTGGGGGTATGAGACCCCGCGGAAGATCAGTCCAAATGGGACTGATCTCTGCGTGTGTGTGCACGTGTGGCTTTACGACACGTGAATTGCTATTGAAGGAAATTTACGAGCGCCAGGAAGGCGTATAGCACGCAGAAGCGTCGAGTTTCTGCGTCCATAAACACTTTCTGGTCCTCGACATCGCTTCTGTCGCGGTAGGCGCCACTCGACCTGTGGTATGCGAATGGGTTTCCCTTA
>NW_017123365.1:0-264 GCF_001263275.1 Habropoda laboriosa | reverse complement strand
GAAATTACCGATTTAATCACTCTTTACGAAGAAAAATCGGTGTTGTGGAAACGCGAACGAATTCGCATTTACTCTTTCTCACCTTTCTTATTCGTCATGACAAAGAAACTCGTAAACGTATGCTAAATGTGTAAATTTATTCGAAATTAACATTGAAATTTTTCAAGAAAAAAGGTCCCCGTATAATCGAAACCACGTTGCTCGAGAGTGCACTGCGTTTGAATTCAGTCAATCAAATTCTAAATATTCAAATTTTAACATTTA
>NW_017123364.1:0-264 GCF_001263275.1 Habropoda laboriosa | reverse complement strand
CGCGTATTTATCAGCCATGGAGAAAGAGCGGACTGGAACGGACCAGCTAGATGAAACAACACGTGCAGGGGAGGAGGGAAGAAAGGAAGTAGATGGCGAAGAGAGAGGGTGAGACCTGGCGAAAAAGTAATTCTACCGGGAGAACTGTGAAATATAGTCGAAGGTCCAGGCAGAAAGTTAGCGGTGTGCGACAGTCGATCGGTTCATTTCACGCCACGTTACACGCGTAATTTTCGAACATTGTCCTGATTTAGAAGTCGTATT
>NW_017123363.1:0-264 GCF_001263275.1 Habropoda laboriosa | reverse complement strand
CTCCAAGATCCCAAAGTACCCACAGACTCCATACACCTAAAACCACAATTATTATTCAGCATGTGCCTGATCAACGCAAAATAATCACAGTTAAACCCGTTCCTGCGTGTGGCAAGCGATCGGAAATACAATAAATCGAAAGTGTCACCATCGAGATAGACCTCCAGTCGTTGGCTTTTCACCGCTTTTTTTCGCTTCGTGCAGTTCGACGTTTAATGGACACAGCGAACTTTACGCGTCCGGGGCTGAAATTTATGGAGCAAC
>NW_017123362.1:0-264 GCF_001263275.1 Habropoda laboriosa | reverse complement strand
AACATAAAAATTTAAGGTGTTGCTTTTAAGATGTGGTATTTTAAGAGAATAAATAGTTCTTTAATGCAGGTTTGAGAAAAGGTATTTATTTTACATACTGCGAAAGATCAATTTTTGAATAAGAAGAACGATACAGTCAATTTATTTTCATACACACGGATACCAAATTTATCATTTTTATTATATACTTGTAGATTTAGATATGAAAATATGATGTTATAATCCTTATCCCTAAAATCCATGTTATTCCATTTTTTACATCGG
>NW_017123361.1:0-263 GCF_001263275.1 Habropoda laboriosa | reverse complement strand
CCATCGTAGATTTAAAATTCGACGTTGTCGTCCAGAATGCATAGTAGAATCGTACGCCATTTAAAGGACGAGAATCGTCCCAGTATGATATGCGAAGGTCGCGATGAAATACTATAACAATGTGCGACGTTATATGTGAATATTCGCTTTGTTTAACAGTAACACCGGAAATGTTTGAGCTATTGAAATGACAAACCCACACTTTGTATTCGGTACCAAAAAAAAAGGTAAGATTTCGTTGTTCGCATTTAGTTTTAGCAATT
>NW_017123360.1:0-264 GCF_001263275.1 Habropoda laboriosa | reverse complement strand
ATTTTTACTAACATTATTTATTACTTAGACCTTCAAATCTACTAACTAAGTAGCTGGCCGGTATTGTACGACAATTTTTCGTTCGCTACAAATTACAACTTTTTTATATCTACGAATTATTTATCTTTATGAGAAAATTTAAGAAATACGATTTGTCCTCTATTATTAAGCACCCTTTGTACTACAAATTACTTTTTTGAAATTTCATTTTTACCAACATTAGCCCGAGTTGTAGTACAAAAACTTAGAGTGGCCGGTACTGCA
>NW_017123359.1:0-264 GCF_001263275.1 Habropoda laboriosa | reverse complement strand
TATTTTTTACGTCACGGTGTAATACCGAGCATAATTGTAATCAACTCAATATTTTTATCGTTTCAAACGTATTTGCGAAAATTTAGCGTTAGAAAAATTTTCTAGCAACGGCGTAAAGTGTTCGTGATGTTTCAATTAAAAAGAGAAAAATATGAGAACACGCGACACGCGAATATGGACAATGAATCTAGGGACCGTAGCAATTTAACGGACCAGTATAATTATAATCACACGGCCAGAAAGCGGTTCACACCAATATTCCTC
>NW_017123358.1:0-263 GCF_001263275.1 Habropoda laboriosa | reverse complement strand
AATACAAAGGTGTGCTTTGTTATTCAAAGTTCAAACGCTTCTGGTGTTACCGATAAACGAAGCGAATATACACATTTAACGTCGCAAACGTTTATAGTAATTCTTCGCGTCCTTCCCACATCATACTGTGACAATTCTGGTCCTGGAAATGGCGGACGGTTCTGCTATGCATTCTGGACACCGGCGTCATGTTTTCGAACTACGATGTGGGAGGAAATTACAGATAATTAAATTTTTCGACGTTAAAAATAATTCCTAAAACT
>NW_017123357.1:0-264 GCF_001263275.1 Habropoda laboriosa | reverse complement strand
AATTACGTTGATACGAAGCTTCCATTTATATTTACTTTTCTCCATTTAATTTTTCGCTTAAGAAAGAAAATGAAATTTTAACACCTGCATGTCATGTAGTAGAAACGAAACCTTTCTTCTCGATAAAACACTTCACGATACGTGAATTTTTTCTACTTTTCAGAAAAATTTTTAATTGAAACAGAATTCTGCTCTTTATTCGACTTTTCCTTTCTGACTTATCATTTGTAAATTCCTTTAAAAGAAATTTACAATTGCCGAAGA
>NW_017123356.1:0-264 GCF_001263275.1 Habropoda laboriosa | reverse complement strand
AATTGATATGTTAAGTTACATCGCTATGATGATGATAATAAAAGAAAATTAAAAATATTCGATTTCCATGTATATGTAATCATCGAATTTTAATACTATCAATTATTTAAGGAACGTATATAAAATTGCAGGTTATGTTCGCTTTGCAAATCATTTCCAGAATAAATTACACTTTTCATTCGTACAATATTAAACACATTTATAACCCTTAGACACGCTGTGACCCCTAATAACATCAACCACTACACAAACACAAAATCCACA
>NW_017123355.1:0-264 GCF_001263275.1 Habropoda laboriosa | reverse complement strand
CCTTCAATGTGAACGACTGCCGATAAAAAGAAATACGTGTCAAATATTTTTTTTAGCATTATCATATACTAAAGTTTCATCAGTATCGGTGATTATCACTTCGGGATGTTTCCCTGTGAGTTTTCTTAATATCACCTAATGATTTGAAGAAAGGCGAAGAAATGAATTTTTTCCAACAGGGCAATGTGTATTCGATAATGCTCTCGAAGGTCGACCAAGGAAGTGATTTAGCGACTATGGAATTCGCGCTTTGGAGTGGACAAC
>NW_017123354.1:0-264 GCF_001263275.1 Habropoda laboriosa | reverse complement strand
GCAACATTTGGCGATGTGAGTATTAATAAGAAAAATTTACAATTCGCAACTTTCGATTAAACATATATACGCACACCGTCTTTCAGGTATATAAAGCGTCTTTCGCCTACTTCAACATGATCCGCACAGTTGCAATGTGAAAAACTACACATACTCTAAAAAAATACCATTTTGTACGAACTCCTATTCTAGACTCATTACACACCAGAAAACAAAGAGACGAGAAAGAATAAATGTTTGTTTTTACTCACCACTATGTAATTC
>NW_017123353.1:0-264 GCF_001263275.1 Habropoda laboriosa | reverse complement strand
CATATTTTTATTCAACTTCGACTGTAGACATTTATTCGAATCACTTATTTCTCAATTCGCTGAATGTCGGTGCAAATAACAAATCTCTCTGTCGATAAGTAAGATCTTGATCGACGCGGCAATTAAAAGTAACTAAAGTTGAACTTCGATCGTGTATAAATTATTAACAAACTCAACAACCCATAAATCATCATCTCGCCCGTAATTCGTCGTTCGTCATTCGGGCGAGTTCTATTTTCGTGTTATCACGTAAACGAAACTACC
>NW_017123352.1:0-264 GCF_001263275.1 Habropoda laboriosa | reverse complement strand
TCTTTTCCACAGCGATGCTAAATTCGCCAGAAAACCAAAAGCTACATTTCCCAGATACTTCCAATTCCCGAGCAAAATTAAAATCTCCAAGAAACCTGTTAGAAACCAATGAAACCGAGAAATACCACACGATAAATCAAGCCCAGCGAACCATAAAAATACCGAAAAAGTAACTCGTTCGTCTTCCAGAATTGCACAGTAGGATCGTCGAATAATGTACCACCAACGGAGAAAAGAGGAGGTTCGAGTTCTAAAGGGCGATGA
>NW_017123351.1:0-261 GCF_001263275.1 Habropoda laboriosa | reverse complement strand
AAATGTGACCAACGAAATCTCACCATTTTTTGATACAGAATAAAAAGGAGTGTTTGTTATTCAAGGCTGAAACGGTTCCGGCCATACTGTTAAACGAAGCGAATATACACATTCAATGTCGCACATGGGTATAGTACTACTTCGCGACCTTCTCATGTCATACGAGTACGATTCGAGTCCTCAAATGGCGCAGGCTTCTGCCTTGCATTCTGGTCGCCGGCGCCGAATTTTCGAACTACGATGTGGGGGAAAATACAGATA
>NW_017123350.1:0-264 GCF_001263275.1 Habropoda laboriosa | reverse complement strand
TGAAATTATCACCCAGATTTAATCTCCGTTGTGACTTTCTGGCCACGGTAAATCATTGACGAAAACAAAGCTATTGGGAGAGCCATTAATACGTAACGCAGAAATCGGCAGAACTATTACTCTCACCTGACGAAAAGGGAGTTGGTCGAAGGTTTCGTTAAAGGTGAAGGCAGCCTCTCGCAGGTAAAAGGAGAATCTAGAGGAATTTTTACTTTAGTCCAGCTTCGAGTGAAACGTGACATCAGCTCGTGTGTTCCATTGATG
>NW_017123349.1:0-264 GCF_001263275.1 Habropoda laboriosa | reverse complement strand
AGCAGGTGTTATTCGCTACAACTTCCTAAATAATAATGAAACTATTACTTCAGAAAAATATTGCAAGGAACTGGAGGAAATGCATAAAAGGTTATTTGTTAAACAAGCAAGTTTGGTGAATCGTAAGGGACCAGTACTCCTACACGATAACGCCTGCCCGCACGTATCACAATTCACGATTCGGAAGACACACGAATTGGGTTATGAAACATCGACACACCCTCCTTATTGCCCCGACTTATCCCCTACAGATTACCATTTTTT
>NW_017123348.1:0-264 GCF_001263275.1 Habropoda laboriosa | reverse complement strand
TTTTCCTTTAATAAATCAGTACTGTTTGCGTTCATTTACCCTTTATAATAAAATTTTAAGCACGTTGTCTGTTCTTTAACACGTTCACGGTGGCAGCGAAATTCACGAAACATTCGCTAATGTCCAGGTGGTTTGATTTTACTGAAGTGTTTATTATCATTGTTAGGTTTTCTGTAGAAACGGTTTATGGCACGATCGACTGGGAACGGTTACTTTGAGTTCAGGATTTTCGTTTATTGCTTGCACGGGTCTAATTACATCCTG
>NW_017123347.1:0-264 GCF_001263275.1 Habropoda laboriosa | reverse complement strand
GACACCGAGTTCCACGGATCAATGTGATTTTTTATTTAAAAGCCTACGTATAGTCTCTAGAACTCTTACAAAGAAGCTTCAGGATAACATCCATAACTTTTAAGAATAGCTCTATTTTTCAGTCAACCTTCATCCTTTGCTTCGTCAACGTGCTTCGTAAACAGTTAAAAAATGGAAAAATTCCATCGAACAATAAACAAATTTTTTTTAAATTGTCACATTTAGAAGAGATTGAACCCTTTAATTGATACATCAGTGTTCCAA
>NW_017123346.1:0-264 GCF_001263275.1 Habropoda laboriosa | reverse complement strand
GTAGGTGTTATTTAATTACTTAATTACTTCGTTATGCTAATGAAGCACGTGACATGATGTAGAATAACATTGAGGCGTTAGTTGTTAGCATCAGCTCTAATCGTTAGAGTCTGACTTGATTGAGAGAGAGAGAGAACCATTCTCTTTAATATTGTCGGACTATACTGCAAGCTGTTTCACTTGAAAGTTCTGTACTCTTAAAATAGTGTACAAAAACTTATTGTCTTGTACATTTATACTATAAAGTTTAGAAACATTAAGATT
>NW_017123345.1:0-264 GCF_001263275.1 Habropoda laboriosa | reverse complement strand
AAACGTAGATGTAAAGAATATAGTTAAGAAGTAACGATAAAGTGGAATTTTGCTGCAATTACAACCTTGATTCATTTTTCCATGCATGTTAAGCAATTTACTGTGCATTATAAGTAGTGGAAACAGTGCAGGAAAAATTAAGATACTCGAGATCTGTAAACCAAGAAACCTGGACACGACAGATAATATTGCCTAAAGTGCCGCCAAGTGTATATTTGCAATTTGCAAACACCAACGCTCCTTCAACCCTTTCGATACGGCAGA
>NW_017123344.1:0-263 GCF_001263275.1 Habropoda laboriosa | reverse complement strand
AAAGGTGAGTGTTTCTTTAGGTAGCTGTGATTATTCCTGAATGTTGGCAAAGTGTACTGTACATCGTTCAAAATAAGAGTAACCTCGTTTCGCGCATGGGACGTGCCTCCGTCTTACCCTCTTGCTACGCTCTCTGTCTATGCGCAGAACGGACGGGAATCGGTCCGAGAGCGAGGTTACTCTTACTTTGAACGATGTATACAGTAGCTTCTATAATACTATCGTCCAAACCTGGACACTTTAACGTAATAAAAGCTACTTCG
>NW_017123343.1:0-259 GCF_001263275.1 Habropoda laboriosa | reverse complement strand
ATTTCGTTGGTCACATTTCGTTTTAGGAATTATTATTAAAGTCAAAATATTTAGTTATCTGTACTTGCCCCGACCATCGTAGTTCTTATATTCGGCGCCGATGTCCAGAATGCATAGCAGAATCATACTGCATTTCGGGAGCCAAAATCGTCGCGGTACGTTACGTGCAAATCGCGAAGAACTACTATCACCAAGCGCGACGTTATATGTGTATATTCGCTTCGTTTAACAGTAACAAGGCAACCGTGTGAGATATTGA
>NW_017123342.1:0-264 GCF_001263275.1 Habropoda laboriosa | reverse complement strand
GCGTCGCAATTATGGAAAACGATATTTCTTGAAAGAATTTAGGCTTAAATATCCTTTCTCACTGGTCCTCGCCGAGGTTCCTGTTACAATAGTATACCGAGTGGGCGGTGTAAAAGAGGCCACCTAATTATCTTCTGCAACTGTAGTGGTACGAGAAAATTTTCACGGTCAAATTTTTTTCTACTTTTTCAATGGACTCTAAAATTTCTAACCAAACGTAAACTTCCTTTCGCTGGAATCCAGAGGTTCCAGTGATAAAAATTC
>NW_017123341.1:0-264 GCF_001263275.1 Habropoda laboriosa | reverse complement strand
GGGCAGAGAGCCAGTAGGGCCCGTCTTTGTAGGGTCCCTGTGTTGTCACTTTCTCGGGGTGGATCTGGTTATTGGGGTCCTTTTCTAAACAGAATTAATCCTTTTTCAAATGAATTCTTTGTTTTTTCTAAAAAAAAAAATTGTTATTTTCAATGGGTACGATACCAAGTTAAGGACTACGTATACTTGCGGCACTCACTTTGTACTCGCGAGTATCTTTGTGAATTTTTTCTGTGAATATAATGAAATAAACGGGAAATCTGT
>NW_017123340.1:0-262 GCF_001263275.1 Habropoda laboriosa | reverse complement strand
AAATAAAGAGAAAACATTCGTTTGCAGTCCTGCAAAACGCGGTTTGTCGCGAGAAAACAGCAGAATTTCAGTCCATACTGGTAATACAGGATTTACGTGGCGAAACATGCAAAATAAAGAGGAAGCAGTCATTTTGCAGTACTGCAAAAGGTGGTTTGACACGAGAAAACAGCAGTATTTCGGTTTATACTCGTAAAAACGCGTTTTACTTGTCGGAGCATGCAAAATAAAGAGGAAGCAGTCATTTTGCAGTACTGCAAAA
>NW_017123339.1:0-264 GCF_001263275.1 Habropoda laboriosa | reverse complement strand
GATGACACCGCAGTATTGCGAGAAGTGAAAATTGTGGAAGACGATAGATGAAAAAAAAAAAAAATGTCAATCTGAATACTCGGAAAAGAAGAGGAAAAAAAGACGAGGTAGTGTGTAACTCGATCGTTCAACTCGACAAACTTTTCAGTCAGACTGTTTTCCTACTCGAGGACTTCCTTCGAATCATTGGTTTCCACGAGTATCGTCGATTTTGGCGATGCAAACGAGAGAGGACCTTCCGATTGGCATACCATTTATTCGGTA
>NW_017123338.1:0-264 GCF_001263275.1 Habropoda laboriosa | reverse complement strand
CTATATATTCTCTTATTGTAGACGCGAGTTTAATACACAATATTGTTGTTGACGTTCAGTCTTCCTCGTCCAATATCATTTTTTACTTTATAATCTTCCACAAATTCGCGTTCTTATCTTGGAATACCAGTTCGCCGGGGAAGTGGAGATTTGACATAAGATACCTGCGAAGACACCCTATCTTACACAAGTGTTAGGTAAGGGTTGAAAATACAAGGTAAACAAAGGTACCTGTATTACGTGGCGAAAATGCGGATAGAAAAT
>NW_017123337.1:0-263 GCF_001263275.1 Habropoda laboriosa | reverse complement strand
TCTCTTTGTGTCTCGTTCTTTCTCATTTGCTCTGTCTCTCCCTCGCACACTGTGTCTCTCCCTATCTCTCTCTCTTTTCCTGTGTCTCTCCCTGACTCTCCCTCTTTTCCTGTGTCTCTCCCTCTCTCTCCCTCCTTCCCTGTGTCTCTCCCTGTCTCTCCCTCCTTCCCTGTGTCTCTCCCTGTCTCTCCCACCTTCCGTGTGTCTCTCCCTGTCTCTCCCTCCCACCCTGTCTCTCCCTCACTTTCTGTGTCTCTCCCTCG
>NW_017123336.1:0-263 GCF_001263275.1 Habropoda laboriosa | reverse complement strand
TCGATTCTCGGTGGGTCCGAAAGGATTTTTCTTCGAAGATGCGAGAAAGCAAGAATTCTACAAAAGAAGAGAAAAATAATAAAGAATTCAGAAAGATGAAAAAGGCAGAATTTTCAAAGAGAAAAAAAAATTTCATAAAAGAGGAAAAATTCAGGAATAAAGAAAAGCCAAAGCGTGTTAGAAACCAGAAAGGGATAATCTACGAAGCTGTGGCTTTTCAGAGTTAATTTCGTGTTCCCACAAGACTCGCATTATAATTGGTG
>NW_017123335.1:0-263 GCF_001263275.1 Habropoda laboriosa | reverse complement strand
AAATGTATTGTTACGTTTCTAATAATATTTCAAGAGAATTCTAACATTTCTGTGAATTATTCAAAATTTTCGAAAACATAGATATCGATAAATTCGTCAAGCCATCATTCTAATCTATTATTGGTTGAATACGTCTCGGCGTAGTTTCGATACTTTTCCTGCAGATTTCTTTTATTCCCGCGTCATAATGCCGTATCGATACATGCTTCTCTGTCACTTGCTGTTTATTAGTTATCATTTCTGATGCGATTCCATGTTTTAAT
>NW_017123334.1:0-262 GCF_001263275.1 Habropoda laboriosa | reverse complement strand
AGTTCGAAAATTCGGCGCCGATGTACAGACTGCATAGCAGAATCGTACTCCATTTAGAGTAAGTTTATCGTACCGGTACGTTACGTGAAAATCGCTAAGGTATACTATCTCCAAGCGCGACGTTATAGGTGTATATTCTCTTCGTTTAACAGTAACACGGGAACCGTTAGAGCTATTGAAATAACAATCCACAACTTTATATTCGATACCAAAAAAAGGTAAGATTTCATTGGTCACATTTAGTTTTAGCAATCCTTTTGAC
>NW_017123333.1:0-263 GCF_001263275.1 Habropoda laboriosa | reverse complement strand
ATCTAGATGTACAGGGTGTACGAAAAATTAGCGTCATGCATTAATTGCTTGTTATTTTGGTTCCATGGGATAGTGTCAGATGGTGTTCGAGAGTTTGGGCTACGTTGCCCGCAGTTCCGCGATTCCATCGCGTTCCATAATTGCCTATAGGGATGCGACCCAATCAGTCCCACGTTCCTACTAGGGGCAAACTATGCGTCACGGCACAGAGTAAGGCGCTTGCTCCACCTTCGATGGATTAGTAGATGTGTAGGATCGGGGCC
>NW_017123332.1:0-263 GCF_001263275.1 Habropoda laboriosa | reverse complement strand
AAATATCTCGAAAAATATGAATGATACTAAAAAATGTTTCAAACAAAAATTTCAGGATATCATGGAGAACATACTATACTCTTGTGTATTTGACCTTGCGATAACCTTGAAACATATTGCGAAGATTATATTAAAATTTTTAAACGAGAACCTGCCTTTTTTATTACATATTCTTATGACTGACATTAAGACGTTTCCATAACACTGCAAACTCGTGTCTTTCGCTCCATCCGCTATCGAGATATTAACTTTGAGATGTTAGC
>NW_017123331.1:0-263 GCF_001263275.1 Habropoda laboriosa | reverse complement strand
GACGCACTGTAGTTCACCCCTTTACACGCTGAATTAACTTTGTCTGTCCGCCGAACGAAAGTACAGAATTTCGCGGTAAATCGCGAAAGTCATTTGGCTTAAGTCAGTGCTTACGAAACGTCGGAATAGATTTTTCCATAAGGACACTGCTTACACCAGAAAGCCTCGATAATAATAATTATGCTCCGGGTCGTAAACGTCTTAGATCTTTGATTTGTCTCTAAAGGGCTTGACAGTAACTCACTAATTGACTGACTAATAAT
>NW_017123330.1:0-263 GCF_001263275.1 Habropoda laboriosa | reverse complement strand
TTTACCTCCACTCTTGATCAATTTAAAACGGAAAATTCAGCGAAGAATTTAACAAACTGCTGTTTTTTGTAAGAATATTTTGCTTGGAATCAAGCTTTTACTATCGTGTAGCATAAATGTGAAATTAATTTACTTATCTACACATAAAATTAGTATTATTCTTTTTGTAAGAAAAGGAAACCTCAGTACAAATCACTGACTATCCTTGAAGCTCAAATATTTGGAGCTTTACAGGTGAAAAATACTCTCAATATTCTCTGCTC
>NW_017123329.1:0-263 GCF_001263275.1 Habropoda laboriosa | reverse complement strand
AAGGACACGATCTCAGGGTTCACTATCCTCCTTGCGACTACGAGGCACGTTGATAAATCGATCAGGACACTTTTCTTATATTTACCGGAGCAACACGTGAGAAATATCTAGTCCGAATAATAAGCAATTGCAATTTGTCATTTTTATCAATGTAGTTATTCGATAATTTGAAAATCTAAGGGAAATGCGTAAGTATCTAACGTAGACAGAAATTTGTGAAGATTTCTTCTACAAACTTTTTACACCTGTGATTATGAAAAAGT
>NW_017123328.1:0-263 GCF_001263275.1 Habropoda laboriosa | reverse complement strand
TTTATTTCATTTTTTTCCATTTTTCTCCATTCAACGCTGCAACTGGCCGACTAATTTCGGGGATAGGGAATACACAATTGTGGAGTAATTGCGTATAATAATATGTGTCAATGGAAATGTTTCTCCCGTTCTCGGGCATATTCGCGGGGAAAATTTGAATTTTGATTTAATCGATGTTCGATATCGATCAGATAACATACAAATTTCGAAGCAAACAAAGAGCTGAGGGTAGAGAAAAGCTGTCTTGTGTACACTTGAGAATT
>NW_017123327.1:0-263 GCF_001263275.1 Habropoda laboriosa | reverse complement strand
GGAGTGATTCTAGAAGCTGAAACAACACTAAACTCAAGAATGAAACAATTTCGTAGGAGTCTTTATTTTCTAGTTATTAACGTTTAAAAATATCCCCGTAGCCTGGCAAACTTCCTTACACACTTTAACAGCCTCCTATAGTCTCAGTATTAACTATAAGAATATGCGATAAAAAATATAGCGTTCTGTTAAAAAATTTGAACGTGACCATCGCAGGACTCTCCAAGCTTATCTCAAGCTCAAATAATTATCATACTTATAAT
>NW_017123326.1:0-263 GCF_001263275.1 Habropoda laboriosa | reverse complement strand
ATTATTCTTCACATTTTTCTTTTTTCTTTACTATATCGAGTTTAATTATTCAAAGAAATTATTCTTGGTTGGTACTTCGGTAATGGTAGATACCATTATATCCGTATGTAAGTACTGTAACTTTTCACAAAGTTTCGTAAAACAAAATGTCGGTAATATTGTAACAGGTAACTTTTTGTTCCAGTAAAAGTGGACGAATATTATCTTCATTCTGATTACGTGTGAGACTTAAAAAATGAATTACTCATTCTTAACGTGTATGA
>NW_017123325.1:0-263 GCF_001263275.1 Habropoda laboriosa | reverse complement strand
GCGAGTCTATACTGATCTATATAGTCAGGACCGCGAGATTCGGATGGCTTCTGTAAAACGCGTACGGTCCTGCGTGACGCTAGATCAATTTTCGCTTAACGTCGTGATTTACGACCGCATTATAGCTCTTCCATCAAGCATGTCTTCCTAAATTCGTAGGAAGTACAGATCACAATATTCGTTGCAATTGTAAGTTCGTTAGTGTTCGTGTAGAGGGCGGTGTAGGTCTGTCACGCCAAACGAGGGTCTTCTATTCGTGTTTG
>NW_017123324.1:0-263 GCF_001263275.1 Habropoda laboriosa | reverse complement strand
CAATCGTTAATTATTACTATGTAGCGTGTATATATTGTAGCGTAGATTAACGATTAGGTATAACTTAGATTTTGAGGCAACGCGCGGTAACGCGAGGAGCAACAAGGCCACTCAGGTTAAAGGGTCATAAAACCTCTCGCGCTTTCCACCAATTTTCGTAAAGAGGTATAAATGCGGGCTATTTTCCATAAAAAGTCAGGCACGTTTTGGCTAGTTATCAGTAAACATTCCAGCAGACGATTTCTACCCGCGCAGCTTTCCGC
>NW_017123323.1:0-263 GCF_001263275.1 Habropoda laboriosa | reverse complement strand
AGAACTAATGCTCGATTTACTTCGAGAGATCGTATTTCGTTCTCACGAGCCGAATATTTTTTTTCTGGTTTCTTTTTATTCCTGGAATACGTAGGAACGCACACTAGCGCGAAAAAAAACTTTTGCCTCTCCTCGTGAATGTCGTTTAACGTGTATGGAAGTATTGGAAGTGAGCACATCACAGAATCGTGTAACGAGAGGAAAAAAAAGAGAAGTATAGGTGTTGCATCGCGTTACGAAACAACGGCGATGAACGCTTCTCT
>NW_017123322.1:0-263 GCF_001263275.1 Habropoda laboriosa | reverse complement strand
GCAAACGCGAACCTTCCACCGGTATATTTATCGCGCGCGTCGCTGTCAACGACCCTCTTTTCTGCAGTTCCTCGCTCGAAGCGGTGAAAATGTGTGCGTTGATTTCACAAGTGTCATTTACGACGACGAGCGTGCACCGTGAGAGGCCTCACTCGACGAGACCGACAGAGACAGATAGACAGAGAGCGCGCGAGAGAGAGAGAGAGAGAAGAGACTCGTTTCCTCCTCGTTAACTTTATACGCAGGTTTGTACGTTCGAACGT
>NW_017123321.1:0-263 GCF_001263275.1 Habropoda laboriosa | reverse complement strand
CGACTATCAAACTAGACTCGATCGTAACGACTAAAACCGATCGTGCAATCAGGCGACCAGCCAAGATCCTACCAAGTTTCTCTCATCACGAAGAATTCGTGTTCGTCAGCTCGCGTGGAGAACGGGTACCTCCACGGAATAATCCTCGCGCGAAAAAGGTTTATGGAAGCGGAGGCGAGGCTTTGGATACCCGGCAAGCAAAATCTACGAACGGTGTAACAGTGTGACGATCAGATAGGACACGATCCTAGGCACCGCTATCT
>NW_017123320.1:0-263 GCF_001263275.1 Habropoda laboriosa | reverse complement strand
TACTTTTGAAAGTGGAAGAAATAGTTAGGTTAAGTTAGTCTAATATTATTTTCGAGAGAAGAAAAGAAGGTTTGATTAAGCTAGGTTACTCTAGAAATATAAAATATCCACGATTTTATTTGCGAGAGAGGAAGAAATAGGTTACGTTTCTCTAAAAATATAAAATACGTTAACTTCATTAAACGACAAATAATAATTAGCAATGGTAACTTAAATAAATGGATAATTTAGAGTAGATCCTCTTAAACAGAGGATCACCATAC
>NW_017123319.1:0-263 GCF_001263275.1 Habropoda laboriosa | reverse complement strand
AAATAAACCTATAAAAATACTCGAAGTGATGGTCATTGGCTTCAATGCATAATTTGACAAATGGTTTGTCGACTTCTGCTTCCTGCAGATATTGTGGCAACTACATATTACTCATTTGCAAAGGTCTTTATTTCATTTCATTTATTAATGTCTACATTACCGGTTTGTCAGAATTATTTTGTAATTTTCGAAACTGCATGAAGTAATGACAAATACGAGATGGAAATCTTTCTGTGTATAAACGTACAGCTTGCTTGAAACGT
>NW_017123318.1:0-263 GCF_001263275.1 Habropoda laboriosa | reverse complement strand
CTTTAATTTTTCTCCTTTATGAATTTTAATAACAATATCCTTTTCAACAAGAATAAAAGTGTACTACTTCCTCGTTTTGCTTTACTTCTTTCGTCAAATTTATAACAGGAGCATTTGCCCTGCGTTCGACGTGTACACCCCTCATTGCTTGATCTTAATTACGCTTCCCGTGAGGGATTTTTAAAACTAAATTCTGGCTGAATAGTAGTTTCAAGTCTCGAGAACAGAATGCAAAAGGTTTTACGTGGATTCCAGGCTTCGGT
>NW_017123317.1:0-263 GCF_001263275.1 Habropoda laboriosa | reverse complement strand
TTCTGCAGTGATAGTAGAATCCAATCTTAGGAAACTACGGTGAATTAATCTCGAAGTAGATCACCAAACTACGATCACGATTTTTTCAGGTGTAAACTAAGTTTGGACCGTAGAGATTAATACTCCTGTAATATGTTAACAAAAATGTATCAAATATCATGCAACCTATTTCAAAGTGAAAATGAACGGCTTGAAAGCGTGGGAATTTTCAGGATCACCTAACATATTTCGAAAATTGTAATTTCAAATATTTCACAAATAAT
>NW_017123316.1:0-263 GCF_001263275.1 Habropoda laboriosa | reverse complement strand
TTTATAAACAAGAAAATTTGGTGGAGTTGTGCGAGCACGTGGTTCATGAAAATTCAAGGAAAAATTTGACTTGTAAAACTGTAAGATTGAAGGTTTCAGAGGAATGAGAGGAATGTGAAAAGTAGAATAGGGGAAAATTACATTTACTATGAAAGCACACGAGGCTTTTAATTATTAAACAGCAGGAAAAGAAATTTCTAAATCAGTTTTCACTGTTTTCCTCGCAACGACGCAGTATAGAAAGAAGCAAGAAAATTTGATAG
>NW_017123315.1:0-263 GCF_001263275.1 Habropoda laboriosa | reverse complement strand
GATAATGAAACTCATACCTCAACTCAAGGCAAAATTCTTTTTCCAACAGGAGAAAATTGAACTATTATGTGAGCTCGAAATATTTACCTAAATCGATCATCGAGAAAACGTACAACTCCCTAAATGCAGACCACACAGGTGGACATTGTTAAATAGATTTTATTCCTACCCTGAACTTTATCAGTACTCTCGGTACTTTCTATCTCGTCAGAATTGGCAACAATAGGCTTTGAGAACTGATCTCTACGATCAAGAACGCCCAG
>NW_017123314.1:0-263 GCF_001263275.1 Habropoda laboriosa | reverse complement strand
AGATTCGATTGTAAGAAAGTGAATATTAATTATTAATATTTTGCAAAAAGGAAAATTCGCGTGGAAAGAAAATTCGCGTGCAAAGAAAATTCGCGTGGAAAGAAAATTCGCGTGGAAAGAAAATTCGCGTGGAAAGAAAATTCGCGTGTAAAGAAAATTCGCGTGTAAAGAAAATTCGCGTGCAAAGAAAATTCGCGTGGAAGGAAAATTCGCGTGCAAAGAAAATTCGCGTGCAAAGAAAATTCGCGTGTAAAGAAAATTCG
>NW_017123313.1:0-263 GCF_001263275.1 Habropoda laboriosa | reverse complement strand
CCCTGCCTATTCTAAAAATCTAAAGAGATATAAAGGAAAGGTAAGAGAAATATCAGCTCCACTACTCATCTGTCACCTGCAACAAACTCGAACTCAAACAAATTTAGTAGTTATATTCTACAAGTGACGATATGAACATCATTTAATAATGACATATACCATTTTTCTTCCAGTAATTTCCTTTCATTCGTACTTTACCGTTTTTCAGCTTCCGTACATTCGCTTCTGTAATACTCGAGGTATTATACAATCTGTAACATACT
>NW_017123312.1:0-263 GCF_001263275.1 Habropoda laboriosa | reverse complement strand
TTAAGATGCTGCTACTAAAAAAATAAAAATAGTCACTTTAATATTCGAAAAGATATGAGCATCATTACATTTTTCATTTTGCACAATTAGGATTTGCAACGAAAGAATCAAAAAAAAACTCCCTAACATGTGCCGAATTTTCCATGTAAGTACCCCTCTGGTCTGGAAATTTGGTGTCAAATGTTTTTTTTTCAATTCACACACAATTTATTTTATTTATAGTCTTTATTGCTTTATTTTATATTTTAAAGTAGTTTTTAAGT
>NW_017123311.1:0-263 GCF_001263275.1 Habropoda laboriosa | reverse complement strand
ATATGGACAATTAGATCGATAAGAGTGAGTTTTATGATCCCATACTCAAAGCAAAGAAAAATCTAGGAAGCACGCAGGGAAAAATCTCGCAAGAGTTGGCAACCTACGCACCCAAACAAGCGTGTCCATTAACATTGAACAAAAGCCTCGTGTTCACGTACGTTATCATAGTCAGCACAGATATGAGCCACACGTACGCGATCGACAATGGTGAAACGACTAGAAGAAGAAAAAGAGGAATAAGTAGAGTAATAAGAAAAGTA
>NW_017123310.1:0-263 GCF_001263275.1 Habropoda laboriosa | reverse complement strand
CCTGTTCTCTATAAATTGCATCGAACGGACGTGTCAGTATTTTCTACAAAAATTTGCGTTTCAAAATCAGCTACATGTGTGATAAGTAGACTACAGATTTTTATGCAAATTCATATTTTCATTATGTAATAATGATACATTTTCAGAATGTAATTAAAAAAAATAGAAGCTAGATAGGCAAT
Source organism: Habropoda laboriosa (assembly GCF_001263275.1). NCBI lineage: Eukaryota > Metazoa > Arthropoda > Insecta > Hymenoptera > Apidae > Habropoda > Habropoda laboriosa. Next base: position 81 of record NW_017123310.1, on the reverse strand, counting down.
TGTTTTAAACGCGTACTGTATTTCATTCTACATTCTATATGTCATTATTTGCATTCTGTGCATTTTATCTTCAAATTTTCC
>NW_017123309.1:0-263 GCF_001263275.1 Habropoda laboriosa | reverse complement strand
AGCTTAATTTTAGGAAGTTCGGAATATTTGAATGTTTCTCACGCGTCGCAAGATTCTAATAAGAAACTCTGAAGAGCGAAGTCGCTGAAAAAATTGTAATTACGCGTCGATTACACGCACGGCGAACCTTTCTAATCAAGAAATGCCCCAGTTAACGGGTTAATAAAGTTTCTCTGCTGAAATATCAAAGCTCCGTTTAGTAGAAACCTCCTTTTTTCCCGCGAAATCCTCTCGTGAGAACGAGGAGACTCGGATGTTTGTCG
>NW_017123308.1:0-263 GCF_001263275.1 Habropoda laboriosa | reverse complement strand
AATACAACAAACTGATAATACCAAATTGCGAAGAAACGCTCTATCACGTGTTAACGTATATTTAAATTTTGATAACGAAGAAAAAAAACGACGCACTAATGCGGTATATGAGGAACGAATGCAGAGCCGAGATTTAATCGAAACCGAACGCTTCTTCAAAGCACATCACTATGGCATACGAAATTACAAAATGTTATTTGGTGTGTTTATGCGCTTTTATAGTTTTTGTGGTTATTGGATCGTTCATCGTCTATACAGGGTAT
>NW_017123307.1:0-263 GCF_001263275.1 Habropoda laboriosa | reverse complement strand
CTGTTTTGGTTTATGATATTTCATGGTAAGAATTAACAGTTCATGCGTAATCTTGATTTTTTTAAAAAATGGGCTTACACCACTACCAAAATAAACCGGTCATATTTCTAATGCAACGGAGGTGGCTAAATACTTACAGACAGTAATGTAAATAATTGTATCAAAGAAAAATGGAAAGAAAAATGGATGAAAAATTACCCTCTAAGATTCGCACACATATTCACACATTCTTGCCACGTGCCGATTTTCGGTCACGGCATCTG
>NW_017123306.1:0-263 GCF_001263275.1 Habropoda laboriosa | reverse complement strand
TCACGAGATCCAAGTTCCGGGCTTGTCTCGATGGACTGAGGGAGCTTGAGGTCACGATGGAAATTCGTATACTTGGGAAGTAGGGTGAAAATTGGGGTATCGGGTCGTTTTGAAAATTAGGTAACGAATTATTTGAGTAGAAAAACTTCGAATTGCGTGAATCAGTGAAATGGTTTCGTTGAAAATTAGTTTTTCAATTTGTTGGGTGGATAAATAACAGGTTAAAATAATTCGGTAAATTGGAAATATTGAAATATTAATTT
>NW_017123305.1:0-263 GCF_001263275.1 Habropoda laboriosa | reverse complement strand
GCGTGTTCTCTGGGGGAGAACAAAGGGTGAACCTGAAAATTTTAGGGTTTTTCTTCAAAATATGTTTTTAGACCAATTTCTGTCTGTTAGGTATACTGAAGTAAGATGCACAGTTTTTGTCATAAGTTTGAAACTAGGTCGACTGTGTTGGAAGAAACCTTTGGTTTTGTTGGATTATTGCGAGAAATGAGTGTGTGTGGGTGTGTGTGTGTGGTAACAGCAAAAATGATTAAAATACTGAGACGGGTTAGTATTGTTACACC
>NW_017123304.1:0-263 GCF_001263275.1 Habropoda laboriosa | reverse complement strand
AGGAATTAAATTGAATCAAGTGTGCTAACAACAATGATCATCGATAAAGTGCACGAATAAGAAAAGTTTAATAATATACATTTGATGATGATGATAATAATAATAGAACAATTTGATGTTAGGTGTAGTAACGCAGAAAATATACTGAAAAAAAATAATAGAATTCGAACATTTTCCTACAAAATTACAACGATACCAGTCTTTCAATCCTTTCTTTCACAGATTTCCAGCGAAATCCTGAATTGTGATCTTTCCAATTAATT
>NW_017123303.1:0-259 GCF_001263275.1 Habropoda laboriosa | reverse complement strand
CGCGCAGAACTACTATAACCATGTGCGCGTTATATGTGTATATTCGCTTCGTTTAACAGTAAGACCAGAACTGCTTGAGCATTGAATAACAAAGCACACCTTTGTATTCGGTATCAAAAAAGGTACGATTTCGTTGGTCACATTTAGTTTTAGGAATTATTATTAACATCGAAATATTTAATTAGCTGTATTTTCTCCCAACATCGTAGTTCGAAAATTCGACGCCGACGTCAAGTATGCGTAGCAGAATCAAACAACA
>NW_017123302.1:0-263 GCF_001263275.1 Habropoda laboriosa | reverse complement strand
TTGGAAGGTCATTTGTCATTATGTAGTAGATCTGTTTCGTGTAACATAAAATACTTCTCTATGAGGATTTTATCAATGTTCGTGTCACTTAGATATATGCAAGGTAATCCACGGAAGTAGATTAATAATCATTTTTTTTTTTAAACGAAACAATAAGAAATAAATGTCATAAGGTAGAAAATCTTATTTCAATATCACTCTACTCGACGTGATAACACTTTACAAAAAGTGTTATAGTATTTATGTCGTAATAATATTAAATT
>NW_017123301.1:0-263 GCF_001263275.1 Habropoda laboriosa | reverse complement strand
CCAAGTAACTCATAGTAATCACTTTACCTTTCCTCAAATTTTACTTTTCATTTTAATCTCCGAGGTCTTTATTATTTCTTCAAAGTTGAGTTTTACATTTCCTTTTTGTAAATAAAAAATTCTACAATTGCTCCATTGTTGTCCATTTTGCTTTTCTTAAATTATTTCGTAGCCTCAAAATTTACGTTTTGGTAACCTCGAGTTTTCCAGGAACATTTCTTCGCGAATTGAAAATTGCCTTTCGTGCCTTTTCACAGGAGACA
>NW_017123300.1:0-263 GCF_001263275.1 Habropoda laboriosa | reverse complement strand
AGTGTAACATTTTTTCATAGGAAGCTTCATTTCTGAGTAAATCGATGTTGAACTTGTATACTTCGACAAAAGTATCTCAATATTTTCTGTAATTCACGGTAAGAAATCTGAAATTTAGTTGGTCCAGTGTTCAATTTTGCACTACTCGAAGCTAAAAATAAACAAAGTTCAAAATTAGATCTACGCGAAAGAATATTTATACCCGAATTTTCAACGCGGCGACGAAATTTCCAAGAACAACGGCGCATGCGTGCTTGCGACGA
>NW_017123299.1:0-263 GCF_001263275.1 Habropoda laboriosa | reverse complement strand
TCTCAGAGAAACGATACATGATATTCCGTTATCACAGTTAAAATAAAGAAGTTTGTTGCTCTGTCAATATCTCCGACATATTAATACTCCTTTTCACTCTTCGATAAATTCTTATCAATGCTATTAAGAAATTTCACTTAACGTCATAATCTTCAGACTACTCACGATACTATCATTTGCGTAATTTTAACAGAAAAATGGAACTGGAGTTTGTCAGATCCTGCCACAGTAATGATGGAAAGAAGATGCACCAGACTAATTTG
>NW_017123298.1:0-263 GCF_001263275.1 Habropoda laboriosa | reverse complement strand
GTCCAGTTTTTAGTTTTGCTATACTATAGATGTGGATCGAGCCTACCTCGGATAATAGGGAAGAATCGATGGGTGTTCATAAGTCGCGCAAGAAAATAGTAAAAAACAAATAGTTGATATGAAAATGTTTTTTCTCATTTTATTGCACGATTTACGAACGCCTGTCGACCCTAAAAAATAATGCAATTTTTTCATTTCGTTTAACACTTTACCGACCGATAGCGGTTGAACATTCTACGCACTTTCGACCGGTCACTCGGCCA
>NW_017123297.1:0-263 GCF_001263275.1 Habropoda laboriosa | reverse complement strand
TTTCGAAATAAAAACAATTTCTGTTACTTATTGTTGTGTAATTCTACAAAGAGTATTGAAAGCGGAAGCTCGGAATTTAGAAGATGGGGTGCCGTAGGTAAGGAGCAGTGGAAGAAATTAAGATATGTCAGGATTAAAAATGGAAGTGTGCAAATTCTAAACTTACTCGAATATATTTGAAAGTTTTAATGAATCGACATATTTCGTTTGAATCTTTCTTTGAAGTTATAATAGAATCATCTATATGTATACTAAATAATAAT
>NW_017123296.1:0-263 GCF_001263275.1 Habropoda laboriosa | reverse complement strand
CAGCTGTGAAAAGGGTTTTCAGCCTCACGTTGGAGAACGCGTAAGTCAGGCGTTTCCTTCCGGCCGACCATTCTTCTCCGTAAATGAAGAACGGATTCTTGGCTAACAGAGGGTCCATGTCGAGTTCGATTTTCATTCCGTTCTCGTGGAAGTTCAAGAACTTACTCTGCATGACGACTTTTACCAAAGCTGGTTCGCGAACTATCAGCACTGGTTTCGTTGTCTTGTAGAATCCCACCATACTGTGTTGCTTGTGATCGTCG
>NW_017123295.1:0-263 GCF_001263275.1 Habropoda laboriosa | reverse complement strand
TCAGAGGAGTAGATTTTACAAGATTCGATTGCAAAAATCGAAGTTGTGAAAACTATTAAAAAAGGGTGAACTTATTTTCACGCACAAAGGTTCGAAGATACGGAAGGTTGTTCGAAAACGCGTTCAATGTTCGTGAAAGGAAGAGCACAGAGTGTCCGTTACTACTTCTACGTTGATTGATCAACGAGGTGGAGGACTAAATCGAAATTTAGTCGCCGCAGGCTCTAAACTGATCGGCTTATTGAACGCTGATTGCCTGTTTT
>NW_017123294.1:0-263 GCF_001263275.1 Habropoda laboriosa | reverse complement strand
ATTATTAATCTGTACGAACGTTCGTTAACCCTTTCGGTTCGCAGCATGACGTATCGTGTCGAGATAACGGTGAATTTTTTTTACGGGATGTAATAACATGTATAATTTCTCTTTTGCTTCAGTTGAATTAAGCGGGAATTTTGTTGGTTGTTAAATATAGAAATGTGAGTCTGTAGTCGGGGATTTGGTATTTCGAGTGAATGTGTTGCGGGTGAATTTATTGGTTAGAGTGATAGTTGTGTGGTGATAAAGCGGAGTACGTT
>NW_017123293.1:0-263 GCF_001263275.1 Habropoda laboriosa | reverse complement strand
AATTCGCTACATCTTGTACCAGAAATGTTAACTAATTCATATTTTACGAGATGCCTAATACTGAATGATTGCTAAAGTTCAGAGGTGGCAGGAACCTTATCGACTTCGTCACAGATGGTTGTTTCAGCGTCATGCTGTATTCCGATCGAAAGATACACCGCTTGTGTTTTATTTTCAAATAATTCTTCGTTTCATTCCACTTCAATTTCAAATGAAATCTGCTTTTGCACACACCGATTTTTAATTTTCAAATCGGGCACGAA
>NW_017123292.1:0-263 GCF_001263275.1 Habropoda laboriosa | reverse complement strand
GCTCAGAATTTGGTTAATTAAAATTGCTCACTGAAACAAAGAAAATTGTGAATAAACGAATCAGATCTAATTTATAACACGAAAATACACAGAGTGCACGTAATGAGCGAAAATTTGCAAATAAACCGGAAATATAGTACTTACTATAATATTCAGCAAATAAAAAAATTTGCCTATCTAGCTTCTATTTTCTAAATTATATTCACGAAAATATGCACGCAATCTACTCGTCAAGCATAGATCGCCAATTATTTATCATCGTC
>NW_017123291.1:0-262 GCF_001263275.1 Habropoda laboriosa | reverse complement strand
TTCAGGATCAAAAAATTGTAAGATTTCGTTGGATACATTTAGCTGAAGGAATTATATTTAAAGCCGAATATTTAATAATCTGTAGTTTCCCCCACACCGTAGTTCTAAAATTCGACGCCGGCGTCCAGAATGCACAGCAGAAATGTACTCCAATTAGAGTACTAGTATCGTACCGGTACGGTACGTGAAAATAGCGAAAAAATACTATCTCCAAGCGGGACGTTATAGGTGCATATTCGCTTTGTTTAACAGTAACACGGCA
>NW_017123290.1:0-263 GCF_001263275.1 Habropoda laboriosa | reverse complement strand
GCGGCGACGCAGACTTCTACTCCTCGGCGTGACCAAATGTTTGTTTTTTTTTCTTCTTCTTTGCGTCGAGGACCACAGCGACTTTCGCGTGCTTAACGAACGATCACTCTCTGACCTCGATGGACTGAACGAAACGGGGCAAACAGTTCGACGAAAATTATAAATTGCCAGCGATAGAAGGGATGCTTTATTGCTACGCGGAAAGATCGAATGATTTGTCGGGTGTACGGCAGATTTTCTGGGTTAATCTATGGGGTGGACTG
>NW_017123289.1:0-263 GCF_001263275.1 Habropoda laboriosa | reverse complement strand
ATCTCCCTCCTAACCTAAATCCTCTTGACTTCCTTTTATGGGGTTACCTCAAAGATAAAGTGTATTCACGTCCATTTGCTCCTGTGGAAGACTAGAAAGAACGAATTAACCTGCATTGTTTAAACGTGAACAGTGACCACGTTAATTTTATTATGAAAAACATAAAGAAACGATGTACGAAATGATTATTATGCGAAGGGGAAACGTTCGAACATCTTATTTAACCCCTTGACATAAATTCTGGTCAAGATGTGACAAAAACA
>NW_017123288.1:0-263 GCF_001263275.1 Habropoda laboriosa | reverse complement strand
TATCTTCTTCTTCACCTGTCAATTATCCTACTTCCATCTTGGTATCTCTGAAGTATAACCGATGGTACTCCTACTTATTCGAAAACAGTTATTCAAGATAGTGTAACAAATACACTTCAGTTTGAAGCACACTGAAATATGCCGAAATTTATTGCAATCTACCGAACTTTGCTGAAATCTCCCAAAATCTACTGAATTCTATTAAAATCGACTGTATTCTACTAATATCCATTGAAATTTACTAACTCTACTGAAACCTATAG
>NW_017123287.1:0-263 GCF_001263275.1 Habropoda laboriosa | reverse complement strand
TCAGTGTTCCTTGAAAGGGATGAGAGTGTGCTCAATTCTCAATTAATTCTCAATTCTCAATTCTCAATTAATTCTCAATTCTCAATTCTCAATTCGCAATCAATTCTCAATACTCAATACTCAATTTTCAATTAATTCTCAATTCTCGATTAATTCTCAATGCTCAATACTCAATTTTCAATTAATTCTCAATACTCAATTTTCAATTAATTCTCAATTCTCAATACTCAATACTCAATTTTCAATTCTCAATTAATTCTCAA
>NW_017123286.1:0-263 GCF_001263275.1 Habropoda laboriosa | reverse complement strand
GCCTTTTCGTGTCGTTTTAAAATTTCGTTTGTTAGATTAAGGTGAAACTGCGCGAAGAATAGACGTAAAGGTTAAATTAAGGTGGAAGTGCACCAAAAGACTTCGACAGTACAGTTCGGGTAAATTCTCAAAACGCCTATAGGCTTCGATGATAACGAAAGGGTTAAGGATACAAACATACTTGAATTTCCTCAATCTTCAAATAAAAAAGAGAGAGAAAATAGTAGACAAACATTTCGTTGCTCGGTATTGATAATGGTATA
>NW_017123285.1:0-263 GCF_001263275.1 Habropoda laboriosa | reverse complement strand
TGGAAAAAAATCGCTCAACGTAGAGAGATCTCCGAGGAGGCTCGTTTCTTTGATTCTCGATTATCTACCTGAGGGTGCTTTCGCGTTATCTTGAATGTTGAGTGACGCGAAACGGGGAAACTGGGTCAAAGGCATGGAGAAAAATTGCATAATGTAGGGAGATCTCCGAGGAGGCTTGTTTCTTTGATTATCGATTATCTACTTGAGGGTGCTATTACGTTATCTTGAAAGTTCAGTGAGACGAACGAGAGAACTGGGCCAAA
>NW_017123284.1:0-263 GCF_001263275.1 Habropoda laboriosa | reverse complement strand
AAAATAAATATTCGATTAGAAGAAAGGACATAGCAAGGGAAACTGAAATTTTCCAACAATGCAAACGGAACTACAAAACGTTTAGGGTACTTGAGAGTCTACCCAACCTTGGAGAAAAGACGAAGAAGAATGCAAGCAAAGCATAGATGGTGAAAAACCGCGATATCGACTTGGGACACTGGTTTATCCGAATTTTACGAAGCTCGTCGCGCCAGCAAACGAATAAACAACACCGGGGCTGATCAACGCATAGATCAGCATAA
>NW_017123283.1:0-263 GCF_001263275.1 Habropoda laboriosa | reverse complement strand
ATGTCCAGAATGCATAGCGGAAACGTACGCCATTTAGAGGACGAGAATCGTCCCAGTATGATAAGCGAAGGTTGCGGAGAACTACTACAACCATGTGCGACGTTACAGGTGTATATTCGCTTCGTTTAACGGTAAGAGCGGAACCGTTGGCTTTGAATAACAACGCACAACTTTTTATTCGGTACCAAAAAAAGGTAATGTTTCGTTGGTCACACTTAGTTTTAGGAATAATTATTAAGGTCGAAATATTTAATTATCCGTAT
>NW_017123282.1:0-263 GCF_001263275.1 Habropoda laboriosa | reverse complement strand
TTTCGAGTGCCTATTTCTTCTCTGGATCCATCTGGATATTTAAAACTAATGCTTGCAAGGATCCCTCAAGCAATGTTAGTTAACCTCTATCTTAAATTTTTCTATCAGGTATATTTGCTTCATATTTTCAAACAACTTCAACCGTTTAATTTCTAAATAAAGAAATAAACATACTCTGTTCTTCCACGATCACTTCATTCACTAGCAGCTCAACACCTTTATCAACTCATACATCACCCTAATCAATCAAATTGTCACGGTTA
>NW_017123281.1:0-263 GCF_001263275.1 Habropoda laboriosa | reverse complement strand
TCTGAAGATTTATACTTTGCCACGAGTGCATATTGTGATTTTTAGAAATTTAGGTTATTTTTTCTTCTATGGATCATTCCTTACTTCGAATCGAGAATTTCGTCTTCTGAAGACATACTTTGTCACGAGTGTTACGATTTTTAGAAATTTAGGTTATTTTTCTTCCATGGATCATTCCTTATTTCGAATCGAGAATTTCCTCTTCTGAAGATTTATACTTTGTCACGAGTGCATATTGTGATTTTTAGAAATTTAGGTTATTT
>NW_017123280.1:0-263 GCF_001263275.1 Habropoda laboriosa | reverse complement strand
ATTTCTTCAATTTCTTGGCGAATGTTGTCCTTCAGCTGCTCAACTGTGGTCGGCTTGTTTGCATAGACTTGTCCTTCAAGTACCCCCGCAGGAAAAAGTCAATCAATGTCACCATTTTAACTTTTCCAAAAATTAAGGTCGTCAACGTTCAACTGTAACAGCTTCGTGCTCCAGTCTCTTCTTTGTTTGTGGTCACTTTCTTTTAACTCTTGTGTCATTTGAGTTTTATAGGGATAGAAATGCAAATCTTTTTTTCATTATTG
>NW_017123279.1:0-263 GCF_001263275.1 Habropoda laboriosa | reverse complement strand
TCCGAGGAAAATGAAGGCCGAATATTCCCAGCCAATTAAATACGGGTCGTCGATGTGCAAGGGAAAACACATTCCGTTTACGCCGTAGAATCTCGTGCTGCTCCGCCAGTGAATCACTTTCGAACGAGTTACAATTAATTTGCGAATACTGTTGTCTCTTTCGTTGTAATCACGCATACTTTACACGTGCAAGTTTTAACTGTTTTTATTGTATTAGCGTGGAATGTCGAGGAAACGAAGTTTGGGAATTTTAGAGTGGAATA
>NW_017123278.1:0-263 GCF_001263275.1 Habropoda laboriosa | reverse complement strand
CAATACTCGAAAAAATAAAATAAAACAAAATACAACACCTAAAAAAACCGTTCACTTTGTTTCGCTTATGGTCCTTGCATCGTATCGATCACATCTCCCATACGTACACAGTTACGATATCTCGATCATTATTCGTTCGTTCAGCGAACGAATTCGTACACCTCGAAAGGGAGAAAGAAGAAAGAAAAAAGGGAGGAAAAGCAGAAAAGAAGGTTGAAATTCTGCCGAATACCAGTCGCTTAAGGTATCGTTACAGATTCGAT
>NW_017123277.1:0-263 GCF_001263275.1 Habropoda laboriosa | reverse complement strand
CGAATATACACATATAACGTCGCGCTTGGAGTTAATATTTCTATGCGATTTTCACTTAACTTATCGGTACGATACTCCTACTATAATTGGAGTACATTTCTGCTGTGCATTCTGGACATCGGCGTCCAATTTTATCTCTACGATGGTGGGGGCAAATTCAGATAACTAAATATTTCGTCTTTAAAAATATTCCCTACAAGTAATTGTTCCCAAAGAAATCCTGCCTTTTTTTGGTACCGAATACGAAGCTGTGGATTGTTTTT
>NW_017123276.1:0-263 GCF_001263275.1 Habropoda laboriosa | reverse complement strand
ATTATTTTTCTTTCTGTTTATTGTCGAACACTGAAATTGAATTTTAGTTAAGAGTAGAATTTACATTTTTCGTGAAAAACTCGACTTCTTTGAATTAAGTTTCTTATGGAAAGTACCATTTTTTGGTCCACTTAACACTAGAATAACAGGAGCCGAATATACCTAACATATTTTGTCTCTTCTCGTATATTTAGGTATACTATTATACATAAAAAATGATTTCTTTATTATCACTTGGGCAAAAATATTTCAATAATTTCTGA
>NW_017123275.1:0-263 GCF_001263275.1 Habropoda laboriosa | reverse complement strand
AAAAAATGACGTAGAATTTATTATTGTTACTTAAAATTAAAGAAATATAGAATTTATTCCTTTCACTTAAAATTAAAATAATATAGAATTTATTGCTGTTACTTAAAATTAAAAAATAACGCAGAATTTATTATTGTTACTTAAAATTTAAAAAATACAAAATTTATTGCCATTACTTAAAATTAAAGAAATATAGAATTTATTCCTTTTACTTAAAATTAAAATAATATAGAATTTATCGCTGTTACTTAAAATTAAGAAAT
>NW_017123274.1:0-263 GCF_001263275.1 Habropoda laboriosa | reverse complement strand
AAAAGTGTTAGGTTTATCCTGTACCTTGTCTGTGATTTTTATCCTATCCTATACTTTATTTGTATAATTATACAGATGCGTTTAATTCTCGTTCTAACTATTATTAATATTATATTATTTTATTTTATGCCCAGTCGATAATATTGTATGCGATACGAAAATGGTAAGGGGCACTCGGAGCCCTCTTGACTTGGACGGAAAAATGCGTTAGGTGTTGGGTCTATTCTGTACCTCGTCTGTGATTCGGAATTATCGAAACTTCG
>NW_017123273.1:0-263 GCF_001263275.1 Habropoda laboriosa | reverse complement strand
TGGCCAGAGGATCGTCGATGGACCAGCAATCGTTCGAGAATTTGTTTACTTAATTCTCGGTAGATGAATGGTTTTAGATTTGTTTATTTACATTTGACGCATAAAATAGGTATATTTTTGCACCGAACATAATCTGAGACGCCTGACTTTATCGCTGTTGAGTCGAAATGACCCTGCATTCGTCGTACGAGGGTTGATTCTGGGTAGGTTCGCTGGGTCACTGGTGACCCGAGCGAAATTTCGCTCGTTCGTTTCCTCGAAAC
>NW_017123272.1:0-263 GCF_001263275.1 Habropoda laboriosa | reverse complement strand
GCTTCATACACAACTCTCCATATATACAGTATTCCTCGCTTAATTGACGCAGGCTCGGATCTGCGTCGCGACTGTTATCGAGGGAGGCAACTATTCTGGAAATTACTGACCATTACCTCTCTTCAATTCGTTCGCTTCTTCCGTGCATCAGAAACGAGAGTGAGAAACATTTTCATATTCTTTTTGTTTTGCAGATTATTTAGAGTTGTTATTTATTAACCTTCGGACAGCTGATACCGGGTCACTGCTGACCCAGCCTTTGG
>NW_017123271.1:0-263 GCF_001263275.1 Habropoda laboriosa | reverse complement strand
AGTAACCAACTCACTTAAACGAGTAATTTGAAGAAACAATTTCATACTAACTGCAAGCATTGTTGTTAAAAATTTCAACATCCTATTAATTCCTCGTTATCTTCGCAGAAGCCGAAATTACTCTTAAAATCGTTCCTCTATCTCCTAAAAATATACTTTGCAAAAGAAGAATATTAAAAAAGTTTACAGGTGATAATGTCCCTTCGATGATCCCAGTGTTTTTAAAAACACGTGTTGAGCTGCAAGTCCTAAAACTTTTTGAC
>NW_017123270.1:0-261 GCF_001263275.1 Habropoda laboriosa | reverse complement strand
TACAAATTTACGGTTTGTTTTTTCAATAGCTCAAACAGTTCCCGTGTTACTGTTAAACGAAGCTAATATACACATATAACGTCCCTCATGGATATAGTAGTTCTGCGCGACCTTCGCATATCATACTGAGACGATTCACGTCCTCTAAATGGTGCACGGATCTGTTATGCATATTAGACACCGGCGTCGAGTTTTCGAACTACGATGTGGGGGAAAATACAAATAATTATAAATCTCATCGTTAGAAATAATTCCAATAAA
>NW_017123269.1:0-262 GCF_001263275.1 Habropoda laboriosa | reverse complement strand
GCCTGTCTACGTCGCGCCGACGAGGTCACCGACAACTCTCAGGCCGAAGCATCACAAGGAGAATATTCAGGAACGTCCTTCCTGCGACGACGAGGAGGACTGCGAGGAGGGCTCCGGAGAACCAGTCACCACCGAAGAGATCTTCGTCACATCGGCCACTGGTCCGTCTCTTTCCTTCTAATTTTTTTCTTTTTCTCTCTCTCTCTCTCTCTCTCTCTCTCTTTTCATTTATTCACAGCTTTTCTCCTCGGAACACTCTATT
>NW_017123268.1:0-263 GCF_001263275.1 Habropoda laboriosa | reverse complement strand
TTCATATTTGTTTCTCATACGGATATTTTCAGAAGTAAATTCTCCTTTTAGAAACAACGTTACATACTTTTTTACATGATACAATTTTTTGTTCACATTCACAAATTTGCAAATATTTAAACGGCAATGATTACTTTCATTTATAACAGACAAATCGTTGTTAACTAAGGAGAAAAGGAACGAGAAAATAAATTTTCAGTGCGTTATCAATTTGCATGGATAATCTTTTCATTACTGTGCTTCTTATACGTCGATAAATAGTA
>NW_017123267.1:0-262 GCF_001263275.1 Habropoda laboriosa | reverse complement strand
ACCGAATACAAGGTTGTGGTTTATTATTTCAATAGCTCAAACGTTTCCCGTGTTACAGTTAAATGAGGCGAATATACACATATAACGTCGCGTTTGGAGATAGTATTCATACGCGGTTTTCAGGCAACGTACCGGTACGATACACGTACTCTAAATGGAGTACGGTTTTACTACGCATTCTGGGCATCGGCGCCGAATTTTCGAACTACGATGTGGGGGTTAATTCAGATTATTAAATATTTCGACTTTAAAAATAAATCCT
>NW_017123266.1:0-261 GCF_001263275.1 Habropoda laboriosa | reverse complement strand
CCGAATACAAAGGTGTGCCTTGTTATTCAAAGCTCAAATGTTTCCGGTGTTACTGTTAAACGAAGCGAATATACAAACATAACGTCGCACATGGGTATAGTAATTCTGCGCGACCTACGCATAACAAACTGGGACGATTAACGCCCTCTAAATGGCGTACGGTTCTGCTATGCATATTCGACGCCGGCGAACAATTTACGAAATACGATGTGGGGGAAAATACAAATAATTAAATATTTCGTCGTTAGAAATGTATCCAGT
>NW_017123265.1:0-263 GCF_001263275.1 Habropoda laboriosa | reverse complement strand
GCACTTGATCCTGCTGATGCGGTTGTCCCATTGGCATTCACTGTATAAATAGCCTGACCATTACTTCCGGTCGTTTGGCTCACACTCGCAACATTCGTCCCTGCAGCAACCTCTGTTTTTGCTGCTGCTGCTTGTGCATCAACATAACTCTTGTTGGTAATGTTATCACCACTAGTGATCGGTCCCGTATAACTTGCACCACTGCTATTGACTGTGAAGTTATCACCTAATTTAGTGGTGCCTGTTGCTGTTAAGTTGGTGGT
>NW_017123264.1:0-262 GCF_001263275.1 Habropoda laboriosa | reverse complement strand
GAGAAAATACACCTATAACGTCCGCTAGGCGATAGTAGTTCTTCGCGACCTTCGCATATCATAATGGGACGATTCTCGTCCTCTAATTGAAGAATATTTCTGCTGTGCATTCTGGACATCGGCGTCAAATTTTCTCTGTTCGATGGTAGGGGCAAATACAGATAACTAAATAAATCGACTTTAAAATTATTCCCTACAGATAATTGTTCCCAAAGAAATCTTGCCTCTTTCCGGTACCAAATACGAAGGTGTGGAATGTTTT
>NW_017123263.1:0-263 GCF_001263275.1 Habropoda laboriosa | reverse complement strand
CTGTGGTAAATTCAATTGTTGTCGTACTTTGAAAATTAGTAATAATTGTTACTATGTTATTGATCATTTTGTGTAGTAATAATTATGAAGAATAGAAATAGTTAATTAAGACAGGAAGATTCTGTAAAATACACGTGTAAATATTAGGAATAATTATGAAGAATAGAAATAGTTGATTAACTTTGGAAAATTGTATAAAATACACATGAAAATCATTATTCGAATTAAATTAAACCGAATGATTTTGTTTTTCATTGTCAGTG
>NW_017123262.1:0-263 GCF_001263275.1 Habropoda laboriosa | reverse complement strand
AAAGCAGAACCGTACGCCAATTAGAGGACACGAATGGTCCCAGTATGATATGCGTAGTTCGCGAAGAACTAATATAACCATCTGCGACGTTATATGTGTATATTCGTATCGTTTAACAGTTAGGCCGGAACCGTTTGAGCTTTGAATAATAAAGCACACCGTTGTATTCGGTACCAAAAAAAGGTATGAATTCGTTGTGTACATTTATTTGTAGGTATTATTACTAACGACGGTATATTTAAATATCTGTATTTTCCCCCACA
>NW_017123261.1:0-261 GCF_001263275.1 Habropoda laboriosa | reverse complement strand
GTCGTCCAGAATGCATAGTAGAATCGTACGTCATTTAGAGTATAAATATCTCCGCAGTATGTTCTGTGAAAGTCGCGAAGACTACTATCCCCTAGCCGACGTTATATGGTTATATTCGCTTCGTTTAACAGTAACCTTGCAACCGTGTGATATATTGAAGAACCAAGCACACCTATGTATTCGGTACCAAAAAAAGGTAAGATTTCGATGGTCACATTTAGATTTAGGAATTATTATTAACGTCGAAATAATTAATTATCT
>NW_017123260.1:0-263 GCF_001263275.1 Habropoda laboriosa | reverse complement strand
CGAACGAGAATCTGCGTGGAGTAATTTTTGAGAGAATCGAGAAGCTCGACGAAACAAAAGCAACGGATTTATTCTTCGTTGATTGGCAAATTTCGGTGAAATTCGGGAAAACTGCGAATTTTCGTACTCGACGATGGCAGAATTTGAAATTAAAAAATTCGGAAGAGGCTTAGCGAAACAAAGGGTAGTTTCTAAATTACGGCGAAATTCGGGAAATCGGTCAATTTTGATACTTAGAGATGGCAAAATTTCGAAATTAAAAA
>NW_017123259.1:0-263 GCF_001263275.1 Habropoda laboriosa | reverse complement strand
CGAGTAGCCGATTATTTTCCTATGAAGCAACCGTGTTCAAACGCGATTAGCATTCTAGTCAGCAAGCGCGATCAAAGCTGTCGGAATCAACAGCCGGGTTACGATCCTTATCGCGACTCGCCCATTTGCAAACAGTTCGTTAGACTTGCTGGGAACGATACCGATCGCGCGCGTACTTCCTTTCATTCGAGAAAGCTTGTCTTGTGAATAGAATTAATATTATCGATTCGAGTGAGGAAATCGGGAGGACATGCTTGTCAGGC
>NW_017123258.1:0-263 GCF_001263275.1 Habropoda laboriosa | reverse complement strand
AATTTCATCTGCGGCTAGGAACTGTGTTGTTGTGTTCTTCTCTCTCCCTCTGTCTGTACACTTTTCTGACTCTCTCTCTCTTTCGTTCTCTCCCTCTTTTTCTCTCTCTCTCTCTCGTTGTTTACGTCTCTTCCCCCCTCTCTCTCTCGTTTTCTCTGTTTCAGTTTGTTTTTCGCCTTCTACCTTTCCCTCTGATTCTTTCTCTCTCGTTTTTCGCTCTGTGTCTCTCTCTATCTTTCGCCATCACGTTTCGTCTCTTCCTC
>NW_017123257.1:0-263 GCF_001263275.1 Habropoda laboriosa | reverse complement strand
TCCACTCGCGAGAGATACTCTCGAGAGCAACTCGCGATGAAAAGGACAACTAGCTTTATGTTTACCTCGATGTACGTACAGCGACCTAGGCTCGCGTTTCTTATGTTTGGCTCGCAAGGAATATTACGAGTTCTAAGCAGCTAAGGCTTAAAATTTTTCCCAGAACAGTTGCGAGCGTACAGCGATCGGAAATCGGGCACGACGACTCGTCCTCAGTCGGTGTTTACGTGGCTGTCGAACGAGTGCCTCGACGAACGTCGCTT
>NW_017123256.1:0-263 GCF_001263275.1 Habropoda laboriosa | reverse complement strand
CTTCCCTTTTCAGTAACGTCTTACTATCCAGGCAACGAAGCCTAAGTCTTCTCTACGAACTGAATAATTTTCCTTTGCCAAACTGTCTACTGGCGAAACGTGTAAACAAAGAGCAAGGATACTTTTTATCACAAAGTAATAATTAATGAAAAATAAATTTCAATTCCAATTTTGCATCTAATTTAGAAAACTGAAAGCAATCTGTAATGCATGAGCTTTTCTTACTTGATATAGTACTAAAACGGTAAATAGCTGACGCTTAG
>NW_017123255.1:0-263 GCF_001263275.1 Habropoda laboriosa | reverse complement strand
GTCAACCATGTTTTCCTTGAAAAGAGAAAAAAAGGACGAAGCGTGGTCTTCAGGAGAACAATTTGTACGTTCAACAACACTTGAAATCTTTGACAGTACTACAAGGACCTTTAAAATAACCTAAACCTCTGAACTAATCCCAAAGAAAGTCAAAGTCAAGTGATTGAGGACTTCACGATATGAATTCTAATCCAAAGGAAAAGATTCATTTCGTACCATTCACTTTGCACCGAAAAAATATCAGTTTAAAAACGAGAGAAAAA
>NW_017123254.1:0-263 GCF_001263275.1 Habropoda laboriosa | reverse complement strand
GTTCCGCTATAATGAGGAATAGAGTTCCCTCAAAGAATAAAAAATCGAACGCTCTTTTCTTCTTATAGAATGATAACGTAATCTACCAGAGACAATAGAGTCTCCTTGAAATATTCGACTTAACGTCAAAGATACGACCCTTGTGAATTTTGGACCTTTGCTTTCCTCAGGCCTTAACGAACAATTTGTGAATATTTATAACGTTGACTGAAATTGACTCGATGAACAGCGACACTTAACAGTAAAAATAAATTTCAACGCAG
>NW_017123253.1:0-263 GCF_001263275.1 Habropoda laboriosa | reverse complement strand
TATAATTAAACACCCGTTCGCGGAAAATTAAAACGAGTCTGACCCGTGTTTTTTACGTTTGGCTCGATTTTCTTACCACGAGTATCACACGTGGTTGTAGGCGTAAGGGTTGATCACGTCGCAGACGCAATCTCCACGTTATCTCACTGTTGAGGTTTTGCGTATTGGATCTTTATTTGATAATATACAAGATACAGGTGTGGCGACCGTGAAGGGCCGAGGCGCACTCTCCTACCGCGTGCCTTCTTTGTGCCAGAAAACAA
>NW_017123252.1:0-263 GCF_001263275.1 Habropoda laboriosa | reverse complement strand
AATACTTTTGCTCCACTCTGTCTTTCACAATCGCATTCCAAGTTCTACTTCACTGCAACTACTATCAAGCTCACTTTACATTCATAAAAATTCAACCAAAAAATTCTACAACTCAATACTGTCAAATCTATGAAGAAAAACAAAAGATAAGAAATATTATCTATGTATATATCGTGAGATCCGCGTGCAACGACTCTACGCTGACAAAGTAACATTGTAGCAACTAAAGAACGAACGCGCGATAGATAGGGCGGATCCCTGCA
>NW_017123251.1:0-262 GCF_001263275.1 Habropoda laboriosa | reverse complement strand
GTGTGCTTGGTTATTCAAAGCTCAAACGGTTCCCGTGTTACTGTTATACTAAGCGAATATACATATATAACGTCGCACATGGTTATAGCAGATCCTCGCGGCCTTCGCTTGTCTTACTGGGACGATTCGCGTCCTCTAAATGGCGTACGGTTCTGCTATGCATTGTGGACGCCGGCGTCAAATTTTAGAACTACGATGTTGGGTTCAAATACAGATAATTCAATATTTCGACTTTAAATATAATTTCTTCAGCTAAATGTAT
>NW_017123250.1:0-263 GCF_001263275.1 Habropoda laboriosa | reverse complement strand
ATTGCCAGACTATTTGCGTCGATTTAGTAGATTCGAGATACTGAACGATAACTCTGTGTTTCAGAGCCAGAGCAACACAAACCATTTTCTTTTTTTTTCAAAATTACATTAAGTGCACAATATTACTGCTCTTTCTTTACTTAATTTAGCACTATTCGACCATGGTAATTCACAGAAATTCTCTTACAGAGTCAATTATTAGTTCTAATATTTTTTTATTCTCGCTCAATTTTCAGTCCTTTAATTAGTTCATTCTTTAGTCA
>NW_017123249.1:0-263 GCF_001263275.1 Habropoda laboriosa | reverse complement strand
GTGATTTCCGCAGAAATGAAAATTCCACCGAATCGTAGGTTTTACTCGGCGCGATTTCCACGTTGCCTTTCATTTTATCGCGAATCTTGTAAATCTGGTTGGCGATAGAAAAAGCGTCGAGTTAGAATTCTGGAAAAAGTTAGTCGACGCTAGAGGGGATGCGCGTGAGAAAGGTAAACCATATGTACGACAGGAAACCACGGTGGAAAGATAGTAAGCACCTGCTGCGGCAACCGCGTCGATGCGTAATATAAACGCAATAA
>NW_017123248.1:0-261 GCF_001263275.1 Habropoda laboriosa | reverse complement strand
TCCGGTGTCCAGAATGCATAGTACTAATGTACTCCATTTAGAGTACGAGTACCGCACCGGTACATTACGTGATAATCGCGAAGAAATAATATCTCTGGCGTGACGGTATATGTTTTTATTCTACTCGTTTAACTGTAAAATGAGATCCGTTTGAGCTATTGAAAAAACAAACCACAACTTTGTATTCGGTACCAAAGGAGATAAGGTTTTTTTGGGAACATTTATTTGTTGGAATTATTTCCAACGACGAAATATTTAATT
>NW_017123247.1:0-263 GCF_001263275.1 Habropoda laboriosa | reverse complement strand
GTATAAAACGACTTATAAACGAATATATTTAATAACACAGTTTTGTCACTGTGAGTTAAAGTGGTTTCTTGTAGATCTAAATTAAAATGAATTGCCTTTTAAGTGCCTTTTATTGCTAAAACGGTGTAGGACATGGATTATTCCCGAAAGTTATACCAAGAATCCTTCAAATTCAACTTTCAACTCAATTTCCCGCGGAATTCTAAGTGTTGTTCCGTTTCCGCGGTAACTTCCGCAGTCATTATTAACCAGCCGCGGGACCA
>NW_017123246.1:0-262 GCF_001263275.1 Habropoda laboriosa | reverse complement strand
AGATACCGGTATAACAGGGATATGGTTGTCACCGATCAACAAGAGCCCTATGGTAGATTTTGGGTACGATATATCGGACTTCAGAGACGTCGACCCAATATTTGGTAATTTGGACAACGTGCGGAGTCTTTTGAAGGATGCGAAAGCCCTTGGTATAAAGGTAAGATGGTGTTTTAACGTAAAATGTTTAATTGAGCTTCGGAGACACACGATTGATTCGCGTTAAAACAACTATCTGAGAAAATACGAAAGGGTTGATCTT
>NW_017123245.1:0-262 GCF_001263275.1 Habropoda laboriosa | reverse complement strand
GCACCAGTACACACCTAATATTCGTTAAATACTCAAACTACCATGGGAATTGGTGCGTCACGCTCATGAAACGCTTGGTTAAACGTCTTACGGGTTAAAAGTTCCATTTTCTAGAATACAGAAGTCTAGGTTGCAGATTAACTTTCCCAGTTAAAGTATCGACAGGGATTCGTTAATACCCCCGGGTGAGGAGACTCCGATAGTGTTCGCCGTGGGGGTTTTAGTCGGTAAGAGTCCGACTCCCCAGACGGCGGGGTGTCCA
>NW_017123244.1:0-262 GCF_001263275.1 Habropoda laboriosa | reverse complement strand
AAATACCCATAATTAAATATTTCGTCGTTAGAAATAATTCCATCAAATAAATGTTCCCAACGAAATGTTAGCTTTTTTTGTTACCGAATACAAGGGTGTGGTTTGTTTTTTCAATAACTCAAACTGTTCCTGTGTAACTGTTAAACGAAGCGAATACACACATATAACGTCAGCTAGGCGATAGTATTTCTTCGCGCCTTTCACATAACTTAATGCGGCGATATTCGTACTCTAATGGAGATTGATTCTGCTATGCATTCTG
>NW_017123243.1:0-262 GCF_001263275.1 Habropoda laboriosa | reverse complement strand
CCGGTGGGAGGAGTCGCCGCACCTGTAACAGCGGCGACTCCTGTCCACCTCTGCAGTGCACCGCTGCTGGGTATGACCCTTCTCCAAGCAGCGGTAGCACTGCAGGGGGCGGGCCTTCAGCGCCTCCACCCTCGCAGCTACCCAACCTACCCTAAGGCGGCCAGCGGTGGCCAACTTTCTGGCCGCCGCCAGCGGGCACCTCACCCAGAGGGTGCCCAGGCCGTTGGGGGAGGAGCGGATAACACCCGCCCTCACCCCTTCG
>NW_017123242.1:0-262 GCF_001263275.1 Habropoda laboriosa | reverse complement strand
TAGTAGACCTAGTATTACTAGATGGAACGACCTATATGACAGTCTTTGTCAAATAATTCGACATAGTGATAAATTAAAAGAATCACAATCTTTCTCGAGTAAATTAACCGAAACTCATTTCAATTATTTACAACATCATGTTTTGTGCCTAAAACCAATAGCAAGAGCTCTAGATGATTTGCAAGGTGAAAACAATATCTTTTATGGCCACTTGATTCCGACCCTTCTGCACCTTAGGCGGGAAATTTATAAATTACAAGAA
>NW_017123241.1:0-262 GCF_001263275.1 Habropoda laboriosa | reverse complement strand
TAAAACTAAATGTGACCAACGAAACCTTACCATTTTTTAATAACGTATTCAAATGTGTGCTTGTTTCTTCTATATCTCCCAGGGTTCCCGTGTTACTGATAAACGAAGCGAATATACAAATATAACGTCGGCTAGGCGGTAGTAGTTCCTCGTGCCTTTCACATAACATACTGCGGCGTTATTCGTACTCTAAATGGTATTTGATTCTGCTATGCATTCTAGACATCGGCGTCGAATTTTCGAATTACGATGTGGGGGAAGA
>NW_017123240.1:0-262 GCF_001263275.1 Habropoda laboriosa | reverse complement strand
GTTTACGTGCAATACAAAAAGTGTACAGAACATAGTAACTCTCTGAAACAGTGTTCGTTCACCTCGTAATTTACCGTTCAACCCTTTGCAATGGAAGGTGATTTTGCGGTAAAGAAAGGTTGCAAATTGGATCTTCTCTGAAATTTTTTTAGACCAACCTTCAAATACACTGTGCTATTTTATCTCTTTGCTTCACTATGGTGAATTTTACGGAGAACCGCGTAGATCTGCTGTCTGCCTTGATTAATTATTTACCAAGTGA
>NW_017123239.1:0-262 GCF_001263275.1 Habropoda laboriosa | reverse complement strand
TCCTCCCTGTCTCGTTTCTCTCGCCTCTTCTTACACTTTCTGTTTCTCCATTTCTCTCTCTCTTTCTTGCTCTGTTTATTTACCTATTTACTTATTTATCTATCTATCTATCTATCTATTTCTCTTATTTCTCTTCCTTTCTCATTCGTTTCTCCCAACTCTTTTGCCACTTACAGTTTTTCCATTTCTCTCTCTCTCCCTTTCACTCTTGCTCTACTTATTTATCTATCCATGTATCTGTCTATCTATCTATCTATCTATC
>NW_017123238.1:0-262 GCF_001263275.1 Habropoda laboriosa | reverse complement strand
TTGAATTCTCCATCTAGTCGAGCCACGACTTCAAGGAAAAGAGAAGACACGATACGAAATTTAGAGACGAATCTCTCTCTATCTCTCTCTTGAGACGAACGTCAATGAAATGAAAACTTTTTTCTTCTTTTCCTTTCCTTCGTTGTCGCGCTGACGAAACACGATGTCCAGGTTTCGCTGACTGGCGATGTGTGCTCGGTGAAATTACGAGTTCTGCTTCCCGATTCCCTCCGCATCGGCGAGGGCGAGAAAGGGTTAAGCG
>NW_017123237.1:0-262 GCF_001263275.1 Habropoda laboriosa | reverse complement strand
CAATGTTGTAGAGAACACGGGACATCTTGAATCGATCGAACGGGACGTATAAATTCTTGCTAAGCAGAGACGGTCACGTTTTCGGTTTTCGAAATAACATTTGGATATTTTTCAACGGTGACTTTTCCATAAAAAAGAATGGGGGTAAACTGAGGAATTGTAGAAAAATCCCCGAAATATCGTGGGTCGAAATGTTTCATTTTTCGACGGTACAGGGGAAATAATTCCCGCGAGACGATCGTTAGAGGTGATTTTTTTTTTC
>NW_017123236.1:0-262 GCF_001263275.1 Habropoda laboriosa | reverse complement strand
ATAACGACTCAACGGCGTTTCCCCTCCTTTCGAATCGAGACACCCTGGCGAAAGTGGATTTTTTCTTAGGTTTCGAGGCTCTCCGAAAATATTGTCCATACTTGTCCGTGGAATTCTGTGTTGAATGCTTTTGCAAATTGTCTATAAAAAGTAGCGTTACGATATAGCGAATTGGAAACCGTAAACCGTGTGGTTGTTGTTAGGGGCAATAAGGAAACGACGTATTACTTTGATAGATTTTAGAGACTATTATAGATTCGTT
>NW_017123235.1:0-262 GCF_001263275.1 Habropoda laboriosa | reverse complement strand
TGTGGTGGCGTACCTAGCACGTGGTCTTGAGCAAAAGGGTTTCCGGGTCCTTCGCGAGCCGAACTACCGAACCGATGAGGGAGTGCGAAAGCCAGATCTGGTGGCGACCAAGGGCGGCAGAGCCACGGTCATCGACGCGCAGGTGGTCAGTGAGCAGACTATATTGGATCTTGCGCACAAGCGCAAGGTCCGGTATTACGCTGACAATGCCAGCCTCCGACGGGCAATTGCGTCTAGCAGTTGCACGGAGGAGGTGAGCTTT
>NW_017123234.1:0-262 GCF_001263275.1 Habropoda laboriosa | reverse complement strand
CTTATGCAGTTACAGACATGAGCAAGGTGATGATTTTGATTGTGACCCATAGATCTTACAGTAGATTCGATATTCAAATATCTACATGTTACATATGTAGGTATCCATATTTCAGAATAAACGACTCCGCTATGTGAGCTATATTTGAAATCAATCGGGCATATGTAATTATACACAGTATCGAAAGGTACAGGAGAACGTGTGATACCGTCTGTTTTCTATGTGACCGCGGTAAACAGGTGCACACTATGAGCTAATTTAC
>NW_017123233.1:0-262 GCF_001263275.1 Habropoda laboriosa | reverse complement strand
ATAGTGGTCTCAAACTTAAAAATATTGTAGATGAATACATGTCTATATAGGAGGTCAATGACCACAGCGGGCAGATTATATGGTCGAGTTCGTCTTCGAACTAAAAGCAAAACGAGAGTAAAACACGGAAGACCACGGCCGTTGTTATTAAACAAGAGCGAGTGTGATTGTGCGAATCCGAGTAGCGACGAGAGTGCGTGAGAGAGAGAGAATGAACGCAGTCGCGAAGACCATATACATAAACAGCGAAAACAATAACAAG
>NW_017123232.1:0-262 GCF_001263275.1 Habropoda laboriosa | reverse complement strand
TTGAAATACCATTCAATTTTAATGTTTTCAAGCCCCGATAACAATTACATATTTCGAATAATTGTTGCTAAGGGACTGCTTACTAGACTGTAAAACTGAGAAAATTCCAATTAATTCTGTGCTTAAATTAAGGAGTATCCTCGTAAATAACTTCCATATGAAATATTTTCTTTTATCAGTCTGCTACATTATCGACAGCTGTTGGAGTAGGCTGACTGCCTATTTTCCGCTACTTTGGTCAGGCAATGACGTCACGTTTATG
>NW_017123231.1:0-262 GCF_001263275.1 Habropoda laboriosa | reverse complement strand
TTGGTCACTCAATTACTATAAGTATCTAATTTAACGCTTCCCATTTTTTTCCTGCAATTTGACATTCGAATTACAACTCACACGCACAGTTACTCTCAAAAATATTTGGACACTATAATTACGAGGCTATCAGGGCAACAGCGGCCTAATCACAGAACGTTCATCCTCAGGCTGTATCCAATGAAATTATCGACGTTCCAAAATATGTTTAGAAATTTCTATCTTTAGGTACCTTTGTATGACTTTTCAATTAAGATTGCTT
>NW_017123230.1:0-262 GCF_001263275.1 Habropoda laboriosa | reverse complement strand
AAGTTAATTAGCGTGAACGTGGATCGAGCATTTTCGTTATTCTCCGTTCTACCGTTCTAAACGAGGACACTGTTACCGTTCGAGGATTTCTCTGTTTGGTTTGTGGGTAGGATTGATCTAACCATTTCGTTGATTACCACGATTGTCTACTTTATCGTGCAATTTTGGTAGTTTTTTGGTGGGGAAATTGGGAAGTTGAAGGAAACAGGGAGAGAAAATGAAATGAGAACGATGAGGAAGGATATTCAAATCTTTCACCGGG
>NW_017123229.1:0-262 GCF_001263275.1 Habropoda laboriosa | reverse complement strand
CGTTATGAGCGCGGATAATGACAGAGGAACATCGATACATTGATTTTTTAAAAGGCAGAAATGCGCGAATGTCGGGTTGATTCGAGCGGTTCGACGAAGCAATTTGACGATGTTTAATTAGGGGTTTTTGTGAGGTTTGTGTACAAAATTGCAGGATGCGTGTTTGATTGTTCGAGGAGAATGAGAAATTGAATTGGAACTTGAAATATTGTAATGTCAGATCACTGAAAGTTTTTAAGGTTTTAAGCGGTTCGTTTTGAAG
>NW_017123228.1:0-262 GCF_001263275.1 Habropoda laboriosa | reverse complement strand
CGAAGAGTGTGTTTAATCATTTTAAACATTGACACTGTTTTCTGTGTAGACTATTTCTTTACAAAAACTGACATTACCGCCGTTTATCAACGTAAAGTGCGAGCGGAAGCAACAGTTTGTAAAGAATCTTTAAATTCTATATTTTCGAAATTGGAACTATGTGCTGGACGCTGTGTTTTCTAAATTTATCGTATATGATATTCTCATATCTTAGTTTTAATTGCGCCATTTTTTCCTTTTCCTTTTTTCAACACTTTCGGTA
>NW_017123227.1:0-262 GCF_001263275.1 Habropoda laboriosa | reverse complement strand
TTTATGATCGGTGAAAAGAGTATCGTTTGCGCTGGTACACAGATCAGATCAAAAATACGAGGAAATTATCGAAACACGGTATCAATAATAAAGGGATTAATTTCGGCGGAACTAACAGGTTGAAATAGCTGGAAGTTCTTGATGAACGAAGTCATTAATTCGAATAAATTAACGATACGTGCGGATGTGGTGAAAGGACAACATTCGGCATTAAAGTGTAATTGCGTTCTGCATTACCAATAGAGGAAAGTTATTAGCATGT
>NW_017123226.1:0-262 GCF_001263275.1 Habropoda laboriosa | reverse complement strand
AATGGAAAAAAATTCTACAAGAATATACATGACAATAATGGAGAATACATTGTAGTTTAAATTGTTTTTAAAGAGCAATAAAATTGGTACCAAGAAACGGTAATTATGACATAAGATATCTTGCGAGTTCCTTGAAACATCGAATAGTTCCGTTTCCATGATAAATTAAAAGAACCATAAAACTGTAATTGTACGTTAGAAGTGACATAATCGAACAAACAGTTGCAAATCAGAATCTTGAAAACTGGCGATCGACCGACTT
>NW_017123225.1:0-262 GCF_001263275.1 Habropoda laboriosa | reverse complement strand
TAATAGACCTAGCAGGGAAACGCTCGTTTGGCTCGGGAGAGCCTGAGAAAACAAATCTCTCTCTCTCTCACGATTTGATATTTCCTTGTCTCTAAAATCAACGTGTCGTTTCGTTTATTCAGCCTTTTTTCACAGTGCAAATCCGTTAAGCGACACGTTATTTTTGTCAGAGGTGTTATGTGGCTTGGTATAATTTAAGCGATTCTCCATATTTCTTATCTTTTTCCCCCTCCTTTGACCGAGATTAGAGCGATCACTTGGT
>NW_017123224.1:0-262 GCF_001263275.1 Habropoda laboriosa | reverse complement strand
AATAATTTAGGATACACTTATGATATTGCTGTATCTGGTAATTATTGAGACACCAGATACATCGTGTTATAAAACTCTGAGCCGGTTAGCTTTACGTTTTCAGGTTGTACAACTCGGATTGAATTTTCTAAAAGGTAATTTTTCTGTGATGGAAGGTATCACCTTTCCGAGCCTTTAATTTTTGTATCCACGTAATGCCTCACTGGGTTGCTTTATTTACCCAATCCTGACGCTGAATAAAGAGTTAAGTTGTACTCTGAGC
>NW_017123223.1:0-262 GCF_001263275.1 Habropoda laboriosa | reverse complement strand
CCGCTTGTAATGTATAGTGAATTACTTAAAATGTATCGAAAGTATGTCCAAAGGAATCAAGGCAGTAATTGGAGCAAAAATTAACTTTCGCTTAACTCGTTTGTGTATCTTCAGCGTAAAATTGATATTTCATTTCTACACAAACTCGAGAAACACATTTTTCCTACTGTGGCTCTAATAATTTCATCACCCGTTGTATATTATGGCCTTAATTCTGGTGATCGGTATCGAGTTCAATTTTCGCCACACTTTTTGGCTAATT
>NW_017123222.1:0-262 GCF_001263275.1 Habropoda laboriosa | reverse complement strand
ACAAATTACCAATCAACGTGCCCCTTGAGTGTCACCCACCCTTCCATTGCGTCCTTAGCGCGCTTTTCCTTGGAAGGAGTAGGACCCTACCTGCGGGTGCGTGGAATCTTCGCTGTCCTTCGGTGACGCGTCGAAAATTCCCGCCAGGACAACCCTCAGCCGAGAGTGCCGTTATACGTACGTGTGGATTGACCCTTCAGTAATACCTGGTTTATGACACGTCTTCGATTATCGAGGACGCGGAAAAGTCGAAATTCTAAAG
>NW_017123221.1:0-262 GCF_001263275.1 Habropoda laboriosa | reverse complement strand
ATCCGTAGCCCTAATCGCGAATGTATGTGTTTCGAGAATTTTGTATGTACCATACTTTTTTTTTCCCCTATATATAATTTAACGGATTTAGTGTTTTTCTTTTTTGTTATATTCCTTATTATTGCTCTTGGAAAGGATGAGGTAGTTTCCTATATTTTCCATTAATATTTCGTCCATCTTGGAAGAAAAGTGAAATTTTGTGGACATTTTTTGCATGCTTTATAATACAACCTGTCGCAGTGCATTTGCGTCTAAATATGGC